>NC_025997.2:74949955-75077435 GCF_000442705.2 Elaeis guineensis
ATTATACAGTAACCATATTCGCGTAGGTTCTGAATGTTGCGATTGTGACTATTCAACCTATCCGGATGTTGGGTATCATTGCTAGATGGTCACTTTGATTAGTACAGAAATTGGTTCCTGTGCTACCAGCTTAGGTTTGAACCTGTGGGGTCACACACATTAGAGGTTCTATCTGATCTGATGGCTGGTGAAGAGTCCCACTGGACTGGGACCTTCGATCAAGAGTCCTAATGCTCGGAGACTCTGTGATTGAGAATCAAGATTCTCTGATCATGAGTTTTACACATTTTGGGTACCGGGGTCAAGAGTCCACTGGTTTGGGACTCTTCGATCAAGGTTTCATATCGATGGACTTTGATGCCCGATTGCCATCAAATTTGGACTCAATATTTATGAGAGATTTAATTAGTGATTTGATCGTTAATTAACTCAATTTGATTGAGTAATTATTTTTGAATCAAGTCCAATTGAATTGGATTCAGTTGGGTTTGACTCGATTAGGTTAAGAGTTGACTTAATCGCCAAAGTGGTTTAATCCCTGATTTGATCAGGGGTTGGGCTTAGTCAATTCCTAATTTGATTAGGATTTTATTGAGCCTAATTAAGCCTAATTGTGTTAGATTTAATTTAGTCTAATTGTGTTTAACCTATTTTAATATGGTTGGTTCAATTAGATTGCTTTAAAATTTCAAACCACTTTGACTTATCTCCCTGCGCCACCTCACTTCACCTACGCCTATTTGAATTCACAAGAAATGAGTTCTCATGAATTTTTTCCCACGCAGAAGCCTTCCCACACCCCTCCTATGTGTGCCATTTTGAGTGGATAAAGATAGTTGGTTGGCCATTCAATTCAAATGATGTTTGAATTTGAATGGGCAACTAATCTCATGCACCACCTTATCCACTTGTGCGCCACTTACTCTACACGAGAAAAGATTTTTTGTGTAAATTCTCCACGCACAAAGAACCCACGCCCCCTTCTTCTCATGCGAAGAGTGGATAAAGATTGGTTGGTTGGTATTTGAATTCAAATTTGATTTGAATTCAAGTGAGCAACCACCTAGCTTTATCCTCTCACACGGTGAAAACGCTGTAAAGACGCGGTCTTGCACTGTTTTAAAAGGGGAAGAGAAGGTGGGATGTGCGCATGACTTTCTTAGAGAAAGAGGTTGCATGAGAAGGCCTTGTGCATGAGATTGAGAGTTCAAAAATTTCGAGAGAAAAGAAAAGAAAGATTTTGGGTGCAGGATTTTCTGTGTGTGCCCTAGGGTTATTGCCTAGGGTTCGGAAAGTGAGAAGGTGATCTACAAGTGTTGTGAGCCCACCAAACTTCACGGAGAGCTTCATCAACCTCTCTACTATCTCTTTTGATGATTTGGAGCATCTAAGAAATCGACAGACATCGATCGAAGGAGTTCGATCAGCATCAGCCGTCGAAAGGGTTCTGTAACGAATTAGCATTCGTGAGGAGCTGATCAGATCGGGAGCTTCACATGGATAATCCACGGAGGCCAGATATACTGTGTGGCTACATTATAATGATCAGACCTTTTCGACGGTGATCAGACTGCAGCGATCGACTACCAGGACGATGGTAATGTGTTCTGAACACATAACAGTAAAATATTTTGTGATAGCCCAACCAGCCCAAATGAAAAAAAAACAGAGAGAGAAACAGGGGATCGAGAAGAAGACTCCCGGTAGGAGTCTTCTTCTCCGATCAAACCTCAAAGAACGGAGTCCTAGGACCACCAGGAGTCCTAGGACTCTCTATAAAGAGACCTCCCCTTCCTAAGAGATCCCTCACCGGTCTTTTTCCCTCTTTTCCTCCCAAATTCCTCCGATTGAAGCCGCGGCCCTTGATCGTGCTCACTGCGATTTCTCGCTGGCGGGACCACCGGAGGTCGAGGTAAGCTTTCCTCCCCTTCCTCTCTCTTCCCCCTTCCTTTTCGTGCCGATGTGCAAGCTCGTCGGCGACCGGAGTCGTCGAATTTTATTGCGGAAGAATCTTCCTTTCTGCCATTTTTTTATCGTCGGTGGTCACCGCCGACCACCGGTTTGGCCGCCTCTTGCCGCCAGATCGCCTCCCCTCCTGCCAACGGCCGCCCACGCTGGCTGCGCCGCTGGTCGGCCAACCAACGAGGGACCTCACGGTCCCCTGTTTCGGCCCAAATGATACCCACGGGAAAAGAAAAGAAGAAGAAAGAAGAAGAAGAAGGAAAAGAAAAGAAAAAGAAAAGAAAAAGAAGGAAAAGAAAAGAAAAAGAAAAAGGAAAAGGAAAAGGAAAAAAAAAGAAAGAAAGAAGAAAAATAAAATAATAGTAATATAATAATAATAAATAGAATTTTCTCCTCTCTCTTCCGTGAAGAAAAAGAAAAAAAAAGAGGGAGAAAAGAAAAATTATTAAATTAATTAATAAATAATGGTATAAATAATAAAATATGAGAAGGAGAGTTTCTCTCTCTTTCCTCTCTCCCTTCAACTTGAACTAGTATTTTCTCTCTCTTGAATTGAACTTTCTCTCTCTACTTTCTCTCTCTAAAATCCTCTCTCTAGATTATTTCTCTCTCCTAAGATTTTTAAAATTTTGAGAAGAATGATGATGAATTTAAATGATCCTCGTGATGGATTTTTGATCTGTGATCGTCAGACGGTATACCGACATCCACTTTGATCAGATCAGATATTTTTAGATTTTATTTCTCATGATTTTATTGAATTATCCATATGATAATCTTAACATGATTTGATCTGATCGATCGAATTTGTTGAATTATATTTTTTGAAGAATTCAAGATGAGTTTTCTTTCTCTAGAGTTTTCTCTCTCTAGAATTTTCTTTCCCTAAAATATTTTCTTTCCTGATTGATTCTCTCTCTAAAAATATTAGTAAATAAAAAAATTTCTTTTAATAATTTTGATCTAATTCTAATGAAGAACCCTGATCCATGATTGTCAGACAATATACTGGCACCCACCTTAATCAGACCATAAATTTTTAGATTTGATCATCCATGATTTCAATCTAGCTATGACTTGATTTGATCATGTTGATTTTATCACTCGAGATATTGGACCAATCGTAATGTTGGATTGTGTCACTTGATCAATTCAAATTGTACCTCATGAATTTTCTCTCCTCTGATTTTCTCTCTCCACTTGATTTTATGAAATCGATGAAGAAACCTCGGTCCTATCACTTCTTATCCGATTTGATCTGATAGTCAAACTTTGGATCGTTTAGGTCCTAATTAGATTTTGATTAGATGAAATTAGATGATCGGACCCAATCTAAACCATTGAAATATGATATTCGTATTCTTTCTAATTATTGAAATTATTTCTGTATAGGATTATGGATGTTTGATCATAGGATATCGCAATATAATCTACGAACAGAATTTTTGGAAGAAAATTTTATAGGATTATGTGGATTTATTGGAATACGTTCGAGGTAAGTAATGTTTCACTTTTTCTAGATTTATCGATAAATTATAATATATTTTTCTGACATGATTTGCGAAACGATGCATGAATTGGATGAATGGTATTTTGTTATGAAAATATCTTATTTGAAATGTTATGATGAAGCATGATTGAATATATTGATTTCATGATACATTATATTGATTGATTTCGATACTACATGATTATATATTTTATTATTGAAATTAGAATATGAAATATGATTTATGAAGAATTTTGATATAAGAATATTATGAATTGACAACCTGACTATGTAAAGGATCCCGCCAATGAGGGCATATACGTTGGCAATTGATTATCCTGAGGGTTTATGTCGCCAGCGAGACCAGCGACATGTCGCCAGAGAGACCAGCGACAAACCGTCAGCAAGACCAGTGGTTCCAAAGAATATGGCTGCCAGATGATTCGCAGCTCACCGCAAGCAGATACGCAGTATTATGACCCTGCCACAGGGAAAATGTGGTCATAGCTCATGGTTGACGAAAAGAATTGAAGAACAAAAGAAATTAAAATCTGGAAAAAAATTTGAATTTTCAAAAAAGAAATGAATTTGGCATGAATTATATTGCATAATTAAAATTGATTTCGAATTGATGAACTCTATATGCTTATTTTTTATAAATGATTATTTACTTAAATACCTGATGAAATCTGTTGAGAAGTGATCATTGCTTACTGGGCTGTCTAGCTCATTACCTCCTATTTTTATTATTTTTACAGATGTTGAGGAATTAAGATGATATAAGATATGAATGGAAGAGTGATCAGAAGCAGAATCTCTATACTTTTATTTTAGGTTGAAAGTCTTATTGAATTTGATGTAAGGCCTATGAATCATTGTTGAATTTATTGAGATATTAAAGAAAAAAATTTAGATCATTATGTTTTGGATTTAAATTATTGACTAATTATTCTGCTGTTGTTTTAAGATAACATGATAAGATGCCTTGCATGCTTATGGGAAGAGTTTTCTATGAGTACGCGATGGTTGCCATGACCCTCGATTCACAATCTCGGATCGGGAGCGTGATAATTAAAGTGGTATCAGAGCATAAGTGGATGAATTATGAAACATAGAATCAGATATAAAATGGTTGTAAGTGGATAGACACCAGGGACATTATAGTGTAGATCTTTGATAATTGTAGTGGGAGAAATATTTAAAAATTTTGATTAAACATTGAGATTATGTATGAAAGGATCACAAGAGATTATGACATATAGAGTTTGAAATATGATGGATGATCTATTGATCATTATATGATTAGTTAGATTCTGATTGAAAGTAATTACAAAAGGGATTGACATAAAATTTTATTGTGCATTGTGGTTATTAATTTGAGCATTGGTTATTCAAGTGAATCGTAAGTTCAAATTCGATGTAAGAATAATACTATGATATTACTTTTAGTTGAGAAGTTGACTATTATTGGAAAGATAAAGATTAGATAATAAAATATTGTTCCATGATGGACTAAGAATAATCTTTTATGATGCTTGATTGGAATATTTATCGAAATTGAATTTGATATGTGGATTATATATAAAATGGTATATTAGGATGAATGCATATTTGAGGATATTGTAAAGGAACCTATGTCTTATTGATGAAATTGATTTTGAGATTATAGGATATTCATCGTACTGGAATCTTTAATCATCATCCTTAGATCTAAATAATGGATCTTATTATGTCTCTTGGAGACTACATGATGTGTATGAAATTTCAATTTAAAAATTTCGTATCTAAGTTGATCAAGAGATTTTCTAAAATTATTGTTGAGGTTGTTAATGAAAAATTGATATCTTTAGATTAAGATAAAAGATCTGATTTATATTTCTTTCAGATTAAGGGACCCATGTGAATTTACAATTTAAAAATTTTGGATTTAAAAATTGATATGGAGTTTCTTTTGCTTTTGTTAACGAGGTCCCTAATTGAATCTACTATTAAATAGACATTTGATTTTTTTTGAAGCTTGTATGATTGTTATGAAAGGATATTTAATAGATATTGAAGATCCTGATGATAAAAATTTTAGAAAAAAAAAATAATGATTTGAAATTCTTATATATTCTGATTATGTCCAAATTTGATGGAGCATCGAAGAATTTTTTTTTTTTATGATTTGATTTATAAGAATTTTTGATTTGAAAATTATCGAATTGAATTGATATGAGAATTAAGATTTGATTCATATTGATTTTAGTAAATCTATATGCTGGTTTAAATATGATATTGGACTCAAGGGTTAATCAAGATTATTATACACCAGTAAAGGTATGAATGAGAATCGAAAGTTAATCTTTGACTTCAATTAAAATTTAAAATTTTAGGTCTTTTCTATTGATAAGATAAAGAAATAATTTGATCAAAATTTTTTTTGATGAAGCTAAGAAATTTTGATTGTTAGATCAGAGTGCGCAGCGGAAGCATGGTAATCTGGATTATTTTGATTAAGTCAGGAATGTTGACCCTTTGAGTTAAAGAATTATGATAGATGATATGGTTTGATACAAGAAATTTATTGATATTAGAAAGAATAATATTTTAAAAAATTTTGAATTATCTTAGATATCCTAATGTAATTTTTAAAAGTAGTGCTTCCACCTATTATGCTACAAAAATATTTAGCATCATAATTCTAGGATGAGTGGACCCTTGATTTTTGATTTTAGATTTAGAATATTTAGAGATAAATTTTCTCTATCCTAGAATTAAATTTTATAATTCTCTATTTATTAGAAAAAAAAATTTGAGATCGTTTATCGAATGATAATTTTGATCTTAGATTATTATACTCAAATATTTATCTCCAGAGTATAATGAAATTTGAAGTTAGAACTCTTTTGATCATTATTATTTCTCTGACTGAATGGAAAAGATTGAGATTATCTATTGATATTGATGATTATTCTACAAAAGATGGATTGGAGTTATTTATAATTTAATTTAATAATGAATCGATTAATTAAGAGTTGTTAATGTTTAGATAAAGAAATTTGATATACTTACTTAGAAAAGATACATTGATTTTGATTATAAGAAAAATATAGTTTTGATTTAGATCAATTTTTGAGTTATTAATTTTTATTATGGAATGACTTAATGATAAAATTTACTTCAAGAATTAGAATATTTAAGAGTTTGAGGGTTTGAGTAAAAAAATTTCGATGACTAGAAATAGTGATATTGATTCAATCAACAATGGTGATATTGATCTTTATGAAATGACTTAATGATGAAGTTGTATCGAGAATTAAAATATCAAAAGTTCGAGAATAAGATTGAAATGATAAATCTTCAACCTTTGAAAGTACGAATACGAGAAAATATTTTTGAATTTTGATTGATTGAGATGTCATCAAATGATTCATAGAAGTATATTTTTCTATCTTATGATGAGTTGAAATTAAGAATGGTTAATATTTTAAAATAAATAAATAAATGAATGATGACGAATGAAGTTCTTATGCAAGAATAGAGATATTGATCTTTTTCTATTCACAAGAGATAGATTTGATTTTAATTTGAGTCATGAGATATTGAACATTAATTTTTATAGAAAATGAGATCATAATTTCGAAATCTTGAAACATTGAAAATCTTTGAGATGTTAGTCTTGATAAATAAGAAAATGAATGGTTCCGTTTTAGGTAGATATTTGATGTACCGACTTTTTCCTTATGAAATGATTTAAGAATGAATTCATATGAAGAATTAGACTATTAAAATATTTGTGGATGAGATTCAAGTAAGAAACTATGAAGACTCAAGCAAGAAAAATTTCGAGGATGAAATTTTTTTTAAAGGAGAAGAATGTGATAGCCCAGCCAGCCCAAATGAAAAAAAAAAGAGAGAAACAGGGGATCGGGAAGAAGACTCCCGGTAGGAGTCTTCTTCTCCGATCAAATCTCGGAGAACGGAGTCCTAGGACCACCAAGAGTCCTAGGGCTCTCTATAAAGAGACCTTCCCCTTCCTAAGAGATCCCTCACTGGTCTTTTTCCCTCTTTTCCTCTCAAATTCCTCTGATTGAAGCTGCGGCCCTTGATCGTGCTCACCACAATTTCTCGCCGGCGGGACCATCGGAGATCGAGGTAAGCTTTCCTCCTCTTCCTCTCTCCTCCCCCTTCCTTTCCATGTCGATGTGCACGCTCGCCGGCGACCAGAGTCATCGAATTTTGTTGCGGAAGAATCTTTCTTTTTGCCGCTTTTCCGTCACCGGTGGTCACTGCCGACCACCGATTTGGCCGCCTCTTGCCACCAGATCGCCTCCCCTCCTGCCGACGGCCGCCCCACGCCAGCTGCACCACCGACCGGCCAGCCAACGAGGGGACCTCACGGTCCCCTGTTTCGGCCCAAATGATACCCACGAGAAAAGAAAAGAAGAAGAAAGAAGAAGAAGAAGGACAAGAAAAGAAAAAGAAAAGAAAAAGAAGGAAAAGAAAAGAAAAAGAAAAAGGAAAAGGAAAAAAAAAAAGAAAGAAAGAAGAAAAATAAAATAATAATAATATAACAATAATAAATAGAATTTTTTCCTCTCTCTTTCCTGAAGAAAAAGAAAAAAAATGAGAGAGAAAAGAAAAAAAAAGAAAAAATATTAAATTAATTAATAAATAATGATATAAATAATAAAATATGAGAAAGAGAGTTTCTCTCTCTTCCCTCTCTCCCTTCAACTTGAACTAGTATTTTCTTTCTCTAGAATTAGACTTTCTCTCTCTACTTTCTCTCTCTAGAATCTTCTCTCTAAATTATTTCTCTCTCCTAAGATTTTTAGAATTTTGAGAAGAATGATGATGAATTTAAATGATCCTCATGATGGATTTTTGATCTGTGATCATCGGACGGTATACCGACATCCACTTTGATCAGATCAGGTATTTTTAGATTTTATTTCTCATGATTTTATTGAATTGTCCACATGATAATCTTAACATGATTTGATCTGATCGATCGAATTCGTTGAATCATATTTTTTGAAGAATTCAAGATGAGTTTTCTCTCTCTAGAATTTTCTCTCTCTAGAATTTTCTCTCTCTAAAATATTCTCTCTCTTGATTGATTCTCTCTCTAAAAAGGTTAGTAAATAAAAAAATTTTTTTTAATAATTCTGATCTGATTCTAATGTAGAACCCTGATCCATGATTGTTAGACAATATACTGGCACCCACCTTAATCAGACCATGAATCTTTAGATTTGATCATCCATGATTTTGATCTAGCTATGACTTGATTTGATCATGTTGATTTCACCACTTGAGATATTGGATCAATCGTAATGTTGGATTGTGTCACCTGATCAATTCGAATTGTACCTCATGAATTTTCTCTCCTCTGATTTTCTCTCTCCATTTGATTTTATGAAATCGATGAAGAAACCTCGGTCCTATCACTTCTTATCCGATTTGATCTGATAGTCAAACTTTGGATCGTTTAGGTCCTAATTAGATTTTGATTAGATGAAATTAGATGATCGGACCTAATCTAAACCATTAAAATATGGTATTCGTATTCTTTCTAATTATTAAAATTGATTCTGTATAGAATTGTGGATGTTTGATCATGGGATATCGCAATATGATCTATGAATAGAATTTTTGGAAAAAAAATTTATAGAATTATGTGGATTTATTGGAATGCATTCGAGGTAAGTAATGTTTCACTTTTTCTAGATTTATCGATAAATTATAATGTATTTTTCTGACATGATTTGCGAAATGATGCATGAATTGGATGAATGGTATTTTGTTATGAAAATATCTTATTTGAAATGTTATGATGAAGCATGATTGAATATATTGATTTCATGATGCATTATATTGATTGATTTCGATACTACATGATTATATATTTTATTATTGAAATTAGAATATGAAATATGATTTATGAAGAATTCTGATATAAGAACATTATGAATTGACAACTTGACTATGTAAAAGACCCCACCAATGGGGGCATATACGTTGGCAATTGATTATCCTGAGGATTTATGTCGCCAGTGAGACCAACGACATGTCGTTAGAGAGACCAGCGACAAACCGCCAGCGAGACCAGCGGTTCCAAAGGACATGGCTGCAAGATGATTCGCAGCTCACCGCAAGCAGATACGCGGTATTATGACCCTGCCACAGAAAAAATGTGGTCATAGCTCATGGTTGATGAAAAGAATTGAAGAACAAAAGAAATTAAAATCTGAAAAGAAACTTGAATTTTCGAAAAAGAAATGAATTTGGCATGAATTATATTGCATAATTGAAATTGATTTCGAATTGATGAACTCTATATGCTTATTTTCTATAAATGATTATTTACTTAAATGCCTGATGAAATCTGTTGAGAAGTGATCATTACTTACTGGGCTGTCTAGCTCATTACCTTCTATTTTTATTGTTTTTACAGATGTTGAGGAATTAAGATGATACAAGATATGAATGGAAGAGTGATCAGAAGCAGAATCCCTATACTTTTATTTTAGGTTGAACGTCTTATTGAATTTGATGTAAGGCCTATGAATCATTGTTGAATTTATTGAGACATTAAAGAAAAAAGTTTAGGTTGTTATGTTTTGGATTTAAATTATTGACTAATTATTCTGCTGTTGTTTTAAGATAACATGATAAGATGCCTTGCATGCTTATGGGAAGAGTTTTCTATGAGTATGCGGTGGTTGCCATGACCCTCGATTCACAATCTTGGATCGGGGGCGTGACACATTTACTGTAGAATTCAAAATTTTAAATTTAAATGCATACTATATATATCATATTTAGATCTTTGTGTAAGGTTAATACATATTAATTAATTAGATTAATTAATAATTTTTGCTGTAAAATTATAATTTTGAAAAAGTTTTAAAATTATCGTTTTACCTCTGTACTGAAATTTTTCACTTCAAATGGTATCAGAGCATGTTCTAAAATATGATATACATTTGCATGTGTAGATTAAATAGTAATCTTAAAGTTTAAATTTAAAATTTAAATTTAAAATTTAAAATTTGAATTTTGAATTTTAAAATTTGAAATTTGAAATTCAAAATTCAAAAATTTGAAATTCAAAATTTGAAAATTAAAAATTAAAATTTATTTGAAATTTTAAATTTGAAATTCAAAATTTAAAATTGAAAATTTGAAATTCAAAAATTTGAAATTTGTTTAAAATTTGAAATTCAAAATTTGAAATTTGAAATTTGAAATTTTAAATTTGAAATTTAAATTTTGAAATTAGTATATTTAGATATACTTGATCCAAGTAGCAAGTAGTCTAATTGGGTTGCTTGCCATGGTCATCCGATCATAGGAGAAAAGTAGGGTCTAATGGCCCTCTCCTCTCATTCGATGGGGTTCTCCTATGGTGGTAGGGGTGCCGAGCGATTATATCCCATGCAGACGAAGCAACGAAAGGACTTAATTGTAAAGGTTCAATTGTGAAATTTATCATGAATGTGTTAGATTGGATCTAAAAGAATATTCATGATTTATTTTGATTGGGTTATTTTCTGTTATGTAATTAGCAATAGGATTGCTGTTTATGAAATGTACTGATTCATTTGTGAAATGAGTCAACACACTTGGTGAACAAAAAAAAAATCTATCAAATTTAAAAATTATTTTTGAAATACCAAACCCTGATCCAGCAGCCCTAATACTTAATTAAAAGAATTAAGTGTTGTCTAGTTGGTCTAGAATTGTGAATTAAGACCTAAGACAATTGCATAAACTTGTGGGTCAATGGGTTAGATGAATTAGGTCCATAATTGAGTTAGACCTAAGGTTAGCTTAAAGAAATAGACTAAATTAGAGTAATTGGTCAAATCTAATCAAAAATTGAATTAGATTAGGTCAAGGACACTCTAGACTCAACTCCAATAGTTGTAGTTGAATGGGTCCATGTCTTTAACTAGACCAAGATGGACTTAATTCATAGCTACGTGGTGGAACCCTATTTACTAAGTTGATCAAATTAAAACTAATGAATCAGTTGGTGTCTAAGGTAAGTTCGACAGTCTGACTAGTGGTTTTTAACTAGGAGCTACTCGCATTGATTTGATCTCTGACAAGTTAATGGCATATCCCTTCCACTGATCTCACTTACCTGGCCAACCTGGTGAGTTAGGTTTTGATTAGATCACTTGGTGATTAGGGCTCACCCATGTCATTAGGTAAATCAGTGTGACTGATTTAGGTACTCCTAATACCGACTTTAATTAAATTCTTTTTAATCTGACTTGATGAAATCAGTGGGAGGATTGAAATTGGCTGGTTAATTTTTTCTCTTCTATCCTTTAATAAAATCCTCAAAAATTATTAGGTCCCTAAAAATGATTAAGTTATAGTGATAACTAAGTCATAGCCTCCCATTAAGTGAGTGATAATGAGTCTATTAGTTTAATAATCACTGGAGGCCCAAAGGCCTGGTGCTTATTGACTAATGGAATTATCATTCATAATATGATAATTTGGTTGAGTCTTTCTGATGGTGGTTAGGTTGGCTGGCCAAAGTCGGGCCTGATCATTTATTGGTCCGATTCACCAAATCAAGTCATGTTAATGGTTGGACCTAACCAGATCTTTTCAGTGGAGGCCAAAGCCTACTAATTAGGTTCTAGAGAAAAATTAATTACTAGAAGTTGTTTAGAGAAACAACTGGTTATGAACCTACCCATAGACGCACATGGGTTGACAAACCAAAGTTGGGCTCGTGTGTGATCTGTGTGGATTCTAGTACCCACTAAGAAATTAAAGTAATTCCTCAAATTGGAGGTTGAGACTACCAGTTTGTAAAAATACTTGAAGAAACTTTAGACTAAAGTCCAAGTCTTTAGTATTAATAATTTATATACTAATAAAGGTCTGATTTTTCTTTATGCAGCTATGGCCACTACCCTGTCGCTCCGGTCATTATTAGATAATGACAAGCTCATGGGACCTAATTTCGATAGCTGGTATTGAAAATTGAAAATCATCCTTGAGCATGAGCAGATCCTTTATGTAGTAACGGATCCAGCACCTGAGGAGCCAGCCCCGAATGCTAGAGGGACGGTCCGAGACACTTACCAGAAGTGGCTCAACGACCGCACCACCGTTCAATGCATAATGCTGGCGGCAATGAATGATGAGTTCAGCCATAGGTTTGAGAACACCCAGCCGTAGGAGATGCTTCAAATGTTGAACGACTCCTTTGGCATGCCTGATGATGTTGAAAGGCACAAAACTAGTTATGCCATTTTTAATGCTCGGATGAAGAATGGGGCCTCAATCACCGATCATATACTGTACATGATCGAAATGATTGAGCACCTAAGTAAATTGGGCTTTCCCTTGCACGAGCAGCTCGATAAGAATGCGATCCTTAATTCTTTGCCCAAGTCCTTTTTCCCCTTCCTTACTCATTTTCGGATGACAAAACCTGCAGTGAACTACGACGGCTTGTTGGGGTTGCTGTAAAACTTTGAGAAGGACCACCAGCTCCATAAGGAGTCGGTGAATATTGTGGGAGGGTCTTCTTCTGATCGTCGACCCTTTAAGAAAGGAAAGAAGAACAAGAAGAAGAAGAATAAAAAGGTGCAGCTGCATGCTGGGATGTTAGCACAGGGTCAGACCAAGAAGCGCAAGCTTGACCAGAGCCAAGCGGAGTGCTTCTTTTGTAAGAAGCAGGGGTACTGGAAGAGGAACTGTCCTCTATACATTACCTCCCTAGACCTGAACAGGACAAAGAAGAAGCAAGGTAATTATATGATAACACCTTGCAACTTTTTCATTTATGATATTACTGCCTGGGTATTGGATACCGAAAGCCCTTATCATATCTGTAATTCGATGCAGGGTCTGCAGGTCAGTAGGAGATTTGATGAAGGCGAGAGGTTCCTGAATGTTGGAGATGGAAGCAAAGTTTCAGTTCTAGCTTTAGGAATCATGAACCTTGTAATCAATTCTTGTAAAATAATTCTGAGTGAATATCACTATTATCCAAGTTTTTTATTAAATATTATTTCTGTAGGCCTTTTGACCATGTACAGTTATGAATTTTTAATAAAAAAAATATTTACAATATCATTTTGAATGGTGTTACAATGTTTGTTGGACAACTAAATAATAGAATTTACTTACTATCATAGTCTGTTAATGTGGTTCAAACCTCCGGTAAACGTCCTAGAATGGATAATATGTCAGAAGTCTACCTTTGGCACTGTAGGCTAGGTCATATCAATAAGAACAGGATAAACAGGTTGGCTCAAGAAGGAATTTTTGAAGTTGGTGATTGTGAATCACTTCCAACCTGTGAGTCCTGTCTGCTTGGGAAGATGACCAAATCACCTTTTACTGAAAAAGATGAGCGAGCCAGTGAACTATTGGGTCTGATACATTCTGATGTATGTGGACCCATGAGCTTAAGTGTAAGAGGTGGATATTTCTACTTCATAGCCTTCACAGACGACCTATCGAGGTATGGGTATGTCTACTTAATGAAGCATAAGTCGGAGTCGTTTGAAATGTTCAAACTATTTCGAAATGAGGTAGAAAAATAAACTGAAAAGTATATTAAAACTCTTCAATCTGATCGAAGAGGTGAATATCTTTCCAATGAGTTTCTGACATATCTTGGAGAGAATGGGATTCTCTCTCAGTGGACTTCTCCTGGAACACCACAGCATAATGGTGTGTCTGAAAGGAGGAATCGGACCTTGTTAGACATGGTTCGATCCATGATAGGGTTTGCTGGCCTGCCGATCTCCCTCTGGGCATATACGCTCGAATCGATTTGTTATCTTCTAAATAGGGTTCCGAGTAAGTCTGTAACCAAAATGCCTTATGAGATATCGATAGGACGTAAGCCAGTACTCTCGCACCTTAGGGTTTGGGGGTGTCTGGCTTATGTTAAACATTTAATTACGGACAAGCTTGGACCTAGATCTAACAAGTGTTATTTCATAGGGTATCCAAAAGAGACCAAAGAGTATTATTTCTACCTGGCTGATGAGTAAAAGGTGTTTGTCAGCCTTAAGGCAATGTTTTTGGAAAAGAAGTTCCTGGGTGAAGGGACTATTACCTCTAAGGTCGAACTTGAGGAAGTTCGGCAAGTGGAAAAACCGACACAAGTTGCTGAACCTGAATCGAATTTGGTTAGATCAGATCTGGAGCCCATTGTTCCTGCACCCTTAAGGCGGTCTGGTAGAGTACCATGTCAACCAGACAGATACTATGATTTCTTGGTCCGAAACAGCGATCCTGTCGAACTTGATGAAAATGATGAGGATTTGATCACCTACATGGATGCAATGCAGAGACCTGACTCTGAGAAATGGCTAGAGGCCATGAAATCCGAAATGGAGTCCATGAAGGTCAACGATGTGTGGACATTGGTTGTGTGGAGAAATTCAGTGCAGGGGTAAAATGGTAATTTTAAAACTTCTTCAAAATCATGATTTTATAGTAGAAAAATATTAATTAATCTAATTAATTAATATAAATTTATCCTACACTAGGATCTAAATATGATATATAGCATGCATGCATTTAAATTTGAAATTCGAATTTGAACAATAAACACTTTATTGTAATGTATTCAGAACATAATACCTTTGTGCAGATAGTAGATCGCCATATCTGATCACCGTCAGGAGAGTCTGATCATCGTGATGCAGCTACACAGTATGTCTGGCCTCTGTGGATCATCCACACGAAGCTCCCGGTCTGATCGACTCCTCACAAGTGCTAGCTCGTTGTAGAGCCCTTTTGACGATCGATGCTGATCGAACTTCTTCGATCGATGTCTGTCGATTCTTCAGATACTCTGGATCATCAACAGATGTGCTTGAGAAGATGTTGAAGATTTTTTGAAGATTTTGTGGGCTCACGACACTCGTAGCTCACTTTCTCACTTCCTGAACCCTAGGCTAAAATTCTAGGAAACTCACCGGAAACCTTGCACCCACTTTTCTTTCTTTTCTTTCTTTTTCTCTTGGAAGGATATGGACTTCCTTCTCATGCACAAGACTTCTCACGCCCCAAAATTTTTCTCCAAAAATCTTCTTCTTACACGCCCCACTCTTCTCCTCCTTTTATAACAACGTCAAACGTCTTATCCAAAAGAAAGGATAAAGATGAGTAATTGCACATTTGAATTCAAATCAAATTTTGAATTCAAATAGACACCAACTCATCCCTATCCACTAAAGGTGTGAGGCATGGCTTAAATTGTGCATGGAGTGATTTCATGAGAAACCTTTTCTCATGTAATAAATGGGGTGTAAAAAAAAGGATAAGGCGCAAAGATTGATTGCCCATTCAAATTCAAACTTTATTTTGAATTTGAATGGCCAACCAATCATCCTTATCCATTCAAATGGCACATTAAAGTGGGGCATGGAGAGGGCTTGGCATGAGAAAAAAATTCATGAGAAGTTTCTTCTCATGAATTCAAATGGATGCAATGGAAGTGAGGTGGTGCATGGAGATTGGATCAAGGTGGTTTAATTATTTAAACTAACCTAATTGAACCAAATAAGTTAGGTCCAATTAGACTAATTTAAATCTAACTTAATTAGGCTTAATTAGGCTCAATAAAATCTTAATCAAATCAGAAATTGACTAAGCCCAATCCCTGATCAAATCAGGGACCAAACCATCTTGACGATTAGGTCAACTCTTAACCTAATCGGGTCAAACCCAACTGAATTCAATTCAATTGGACTTGATCCAAAAATAATTACTCAATCAAATTGAGTTAATTAGCAATCAAATCACTAATTAAACCTCTCATAAATACTGAGTCCAAATTCGATGGGCAATCGGGCATCAAAATTCATCGATATGTAACCTTGATCGAAAAGTCCCGACTAGTGGGACTCTTGACCCCGGTACCCATAATGTATGGAACTCGTGATCAGAGAATCCTGATTCTCGATCACTGAGTCCCAAACATGTAAGATTCTACATCAGCCATCAGATCAGATAGGAACTTCTAATGTGTGTGACCCCGCAGGTTCGAACCTAAGCCGGTAGCACAGGAACCAATTTCTGTACTAATCGAAGTGACCATCTAGCAATGGTACCCGATATTCGGATAGGTCGAAGAGTCACAATCGCAACACTCAGAACCTACATGAATATGGTTACTGTATAATTCATCCTTTTGACCCCTGTGTTTAGGATGACTCAGGGTTAAACTGTCAACCCTGATCAGATCATCCAAATCGTGCTCAACTCAAACAGTCCTGTGACTCCTCACAAGGACTACCCTGGCCAAGATTTTACTAAATTGAAATATGACTATACACAGCTCCTAAACTGGAGTGGTCAATCCCATCTTGACACATGCACCGACAAGTCAAGTACTTGACTACACCCAGCAGCCTTCCATCACTGAATTAAAAATTTAGGTAGTCCAGTACCTAAGTGCAGTGAGTTGCTTGCAAGTCACCGTGGCGGTCTCAGGTCGGAGGGATATTTATACCCATATTTCATCGGAGCAAATCTTGACAGCAAAAATAGCTCCGGAGTCGGTCACGTTCAGTGCAGATGTACCCTTACATCTCACCTGTATACCATACCAGTGTCTCCACACTCATTGGTTAAGAAGACAACCAACCTATATGGCACACAACGACCTATGCTTGATAAACATTGTCATCCTTGGTAACAATGTATCATTTGGTCGCGAACAGATTTAAGGACTAAACGATAAATCATCCTTTGTCGAGTCTAAATAGTCCTAAGGACTTCACCACAACATAGGAGTTCATTAGAAGATGAAATATTTTGTGATAAAAAATATCAAAATAATTTTTATTAATTCATAATTCATGTACAAATACAAAAATGAGCACAACCGTCAACAGGCTGACGATTGGCTTTGGGACACTATTCCCAATAGGTTGACCCACCCGAAGAAGTAAAACCCATAGGGTGTAAGTGGGTCTTCAAGAGGAAGAGGGGCACAGACAGAAAGGTGGAGACCTATAAAGCCCGTTCGGTTGTCAAGGGATATCATCAATATTATGGTATAGACTATGACGAGATGTTTTCTCCTATGACAATGCTCAAATCTATTCGGATTATGCTTGCGATAGCTACCCATCTGGACTATGAAATCTGACAGATGGATGTGAAGACAGCTTTCCTAAAAGGAGAGCTGGACGAAGAGGTGTATATGATACAACCTGAAGGATTCACATCCACAGATGAGTCTAAGGTGTGCAGGCTACAGAGGTCTATTTATGGACTTAAGCAGGTATCTCGAAGTTGGAACATATGTTTTGATAGGACGATCAAGACGTATGGCTTCGTTAAGAATGGAGAAGAGCCCTGCATTTATAAGTGGGCTAATGGTCCAGTAGTGGTATTTCTTATATTGTATGTGGATGACATTCTCTTAATCGAAAATGATGTCCCTGCATTATAGGGAATAAAGAATTGGCTGTTGTCACAATTCTCCATGAAGGATCTGAGAGAAGCTTCCTACATCCTAGGGATGAAGATCTATAGGGATAGATCTAAAAGGTTGCTTGGCTTATCCCAGTCCACGTACATTGATACTATGCTGAAAAGATTTAGCATGGAGAAATTCAAGAAAGGCTATCTACCGATAGGCCATGGAATTTCTCTCTCGAAGAGGGATTATCCGACAACACCTCAACAGAGAGAGCGTATGGATAAAATTTCATATGCTTCGGCAATGGGATCTATCATGTACGTCATGACATGTACACGACTAGATATGGCATACTCACTAGGAGTAGTGAGTAGATACCAATCTGATCCAGGGGAGAATCACTGGAAGGTTGTTAAAACCATCCTGAAGTATTTAAAAAATACTAAGGACCAGTGGCTTGTTTATGATGAATCGGACTTGAGACTTATAGGGTTTATAGACTCTAGTTTTCAGTCTGATCACGATGACAGCAAGAGTGTGTCGGGATTTGTTTTTACCCTTAATGGTGGGGCTGTCTGCTGAAAGAGTTCAAAGCAGCACACTGTGGCTGATTCAGTTTGCGAGGCAGAGTATGTCGCTGCATCAGATGCTGCTAAAGAAGCGATGTGACTGAGAAAATTTATCATTGAGCTCAGAGTAGCACCCTTCCTTGTTGGTCTAGTTCTGCTTTATTATGACAGCTCTAGAGCCATTGCTCAGGTGAAGAAACTGAAGGCACACCAACGGACGAAGTATATTTTACGCTGCTACCATCTCATCCAGAAAATTATGGATTGAGGGGACGTCGACCTTCAGAAGATCGATGGAAAGGAGAACCTGGCCGACCCATTTACTAAAGCCGTTGCGGTGAAGGAGTTCGACGACTTCAAGTCGAAGATGGGTTTTAGATACTGCACTGATTGGCTTTAGGCCAAGTGGGAGATTGTTGGGAATAATGTCCCAAAGCCAATCGTCAGTCTGTTGACGGTTGTGCTCTTTCTTGTATTAGTATATGAATTATAAATAAATAAAAGTTATTTTGATATTTTTTAACATAAATTATTTCATCTTCTAATGAACTCCTGTGTTGTGGTGAAGTCCTTAGGACTATTTAGATTCGACAAATGAGGATTTGTCGTTTAGTCCTTAAACCTGTTCGCGACCAAATGATACGTTGTTACCAAGGATAACAATGTTTATCAAGCATAGGTCGTTGTGTGCCATATAGGTTGGTTGTCCTCTTAACCAAGGAGTGTGGAGACACTGGTATGGCATACAGGTGAGATGTAAGGGTACATCTACACTGAACATGACCGACTCCAGAGCTTTTTCTACTGTCAAGATTTGCTCCGATGGGATATGGGTATAACTGTAGCTCCAACCTGAGACTGCCACAGTGACTTGTAAGCAACTCACTGCACTTAGGCACTAGACTACCTGAATTTCTAATTTAGTGACGGAAGGCTGCTGGGTGTAGTCAAGTACTTGACTTGTCGGTGCATGTGTCAAGATGGGATTGATCACTCCAGTTCAGGAGCTACGTACAGTCATGTTTCAATTTAGCAAAATCTTGGCTTGGGTAGTCCTAGTGAGGAGTCACAGGACTGTTTGAGTTGAGCACGATTCGAATGATCTAAACAGGGTTGACAGTTTAACCCTGAGTCATCCTATACACAAGGGTCAAAAGGGATGAATTATACAGTAACCATATTTATGTAGGTTCTGAATATTACGATTGTGACTATTCGACCTACCTGGATGTCGGGTACCATTGCTAGATGGTCACTTCGATTAGTACAGAAATTGGTTCCTGTGCTACCAGCTTAGGTTCGAACCTGCGGGGTCACACACATTAGAGGTTCCTATCTGATCTGATGGCTGGTTAAGAGACCCACTGGATTGAGACTCTTCGACCAAGAGTCCTAATGCTCAAGGACTCTATGATTGAGAATCAAGATTCTCTGATCATGAGTTCCATACATTTTGGGTACCGGGGTCAAGAGTCCCACTGGTTTGGGACTCTTCAATCAAGGTTTCATATCGATGGACTTTTATGCTCGATTGCCCATCGAATTTGGACTCAGTATTTATGAGAGATTTAATTAGTGATTTGATTACTAATTAACTCAATTTGATTGAGTAATTATTTTTGGATCAAGTCCAATTGAATTGGATTCAGTTGGGTTTGACCCGATTAGGTTAAGAGTTGACCTAATCGCCGAAGTGGTTTGGTCCCTGATTTGATCAGGGGTTGGGCTTAGTCAATTCCTGATTTGATTAGGATTTTATTGAGCCTAATTAAGCCTAATTATGTTGGATTTAATTTAGTCTAATTGTGTCTAACCTATTTTAATATGGTTGGTTCAATTAGATTGCTTTAAAATTTCAAACCACCTTGACTTATCTCCCTGCGCCACCTCACTTCACCTGTGCCTATTTGAATTCATGAGAAATGAGTTCTCATGAATTTTTTCCCACACAGAAACCTTCCCATGCCCCTCCTATGTGCTCCATTTTGAGTGGATAAAGATGGTTGGTTGGCCATTCAAATTCAAATGATGTTTGAATTTGAATGGGCAACTAATCTCATGCGCCACCTTATCAACTTGTGTGCCACTTACTCTACATGAGAAAAAGTTTCTCGTATAAATTCTCCATGCACAAAGAACCCATGCCCCCTTCTTCTCACGCCAAGAGTGGATAAAGATTGGTTGGTTGGTATTTGAATTCAAATTCGATTTGAATTCAAGTGAGCAACCACCTAGGTTTATCCTCTCACATGGTGAAAATGCTATAAAGATGTGGTCTTGCACTGTTTTAAAAAGGGAAGAGAAGGTGGGGCATGCACATGACTTTCTTGGAGAGAGAGGTTACGTGAGAAGGCCTTGTGCGTGAGATTGAGAGTTCAAAAATTTCGAGAGAAAAGAAAAGAAAGATTTTGGGCGCAGGGTTTTCTGTGTGTACCCTAGGGTTACTACCTAGGGTTTGAAAAGTGAGAAGGTGATCTACGAGTGTTGTGAGCCCACCAAACTTTAGGGAGAGCTTCATCAACCTCTCTACTATCTTTGCTGATGATCCAGAGCATCTGAAGAATCGACAGACACTGATCGAAGGAGTTCGATCAGCATCAGCCGTCGAAAGGATTCTACAACGAACTAGCATTCGTGAGGGGCCGATCAGATCGGAAGCTTTGTGTGGATGATCCACGGTGGCCAGACATACTGTGTAGCTATATTGCAATGATCAAACCTTCTTGATGGTGATCAGACTACAGTGATCGACTACCTGCACGAAGGTAATGTGTTCTGAACACATAACAGTAAAATATTTATTGTAGAATTCAAAATTTCAAATTTAAATGCATACTATATATATCATATTTAGATCCTTGTGTAGGGTTAATAAATATTAATTAATTAATAATTTTTGCTGTAAAAATATAATTTTGAAAAAGTTTTAAAATTATCATTTTACCCCTGTATTGAAATTTTTCCCACAGTCGAAGCCTTGAACCGAAACAGCCTGGGCTCTTTCGGACAACTGCTTCTGAAGGCGAGCAACCTCATCGGTCACCATCTTGAGCCTTCTTCTGTAGTTATCTATTTGCCCGCACCAGCCGACTCGGTAAGTGTTGTAATTCATCTCGGCATCCTGTAGCTGCTTCTGGAGGTCGAAGAATTTTTTTGACCAGTCAGTCTGAGTTGTAAGCCAGGATGAGCTTGAGCTCTCTTCCAATTGGCAGATCTTCTCCCATGCGGCCACCAACTCGACCTCGAGGGAGCTGATCTTGGAGGCCTGAGTCCAAGATCAATCGCTGGCATGTTTCTAGAGTTCCTCAAGCTCCTTTACGAAGTTGGCCTTCTTCCGGTTGTAGTCCATGAAGTCCTTTTTGTGAAGATTCCAAAGGCAAGTAACCTCTATGGTGGCTTTCGAATGGCTCTTCCTCATCCTGTGAAGTTCGTCGTCCATCTTCTTTGATTTCTTCATTAGATGACGATCTTCCCTTCTCAGATCTCGAATCATGGACTTCAAAGAAATCCCCTGCGGTAGGGGAAGAGCTTCGGCAGGGCACTGCTATCGAAAAATAAGAGCGTCACAATGCAAATCATTGCAAGAAAAAAAAAAAGAAAAATGAAGTAGAAGAAGAAAAAGGAGCTCTCTATAAAGAGGAATTCGATTTTATTGATTGAATAATTCTTAAGTACAAGAAAAAAAAAATTGTAACAAAGGAAAAGTATAAAGTTAGAGGTCTCGGACCTCTGGAGCAGAAATGGAGGAGCTCAACACCCCCGAAAGGTTGGTCATGGCAGCTGCGGCAGTTGAAGAGGTCCTGGCTGGAGGGGGACCGGCTGCAGCTTCGGAAGGTCCGGCTTCATCATCGGACACTCCATCCAGGAAGCTGAGGTCGAGTTCGAAAAACTTTCTAACCACTTTCTCCTGGCAAAGCTCGAAACCTTTGCTAAAGGGGGCCTGGCCGAACTTGATATTCAAATCCCTCATCTCGGAGGAGGTCTTGAACTCCTCCACTGCTTGGGCCTTTGCCTCCGAGACTAGGGTCAGGATCTGCTCCTTCAGCTTGGAGACCTCGACCTCTGCCTTCCTTCTTTCCTCCTCCAAGGCAGCCTTCAGATCCGCCGAAGTTTGTTCCTCCTTCAGGAGTGCCTCTTGGAGACTCACGATTTCGGCGACCTTCTCCTTAAGATGGGCAACCTCAGCCTGGCGACCTTCCTCCACTTGGGCTACTTCATTCTTGGCATTGTTCATCGCCTCAATGTTGGCGATGAGCTGGTGTCTAATCTGTAAGAGCGGCTAGAGAGTCAATATGAAAGCTAAGGAATGAACTAAGTGAAGAAGCGAAAGGAAGAAAAAAGTAAATCGGCCTACCTCAAAAAAGGACCCCAGAGAGTCCCAAACCCGCTGTTCAGGATCGGCATGGACGATCCTGTGGATGACCTCGGGCAAAATGCACCCGTCGACCAACCTCTTTATTAAATCCCTGTTGTTGAAGGGATTCTCCCCCAGATCCTCATCGGAGCCGTTGGACCTTTCGATGGTAGCCCTACTGCTGCTGATCTTGTAGACCACCATCTTCTTCCTTCTCTTTCTTTCGGCCCCCGATGCCTCCTCGGGACGTGACTCGGGAGCGGGAACCTCAGCCGGAGGGCTTCTTGAAAAAGCTCGGGGGACTGCGGGCTCGACGTCGGAGGGGGCATCGACGGCAATGGCCGCCTAGGCAAGCACGGCCGAGCTTGTCTCCTCTGCCCTCGCCTTCTTTGCCGACCCAGAAGTTGCGGCGCCTTTCCTCTTGTGGGCCTTAAGATTTTTGGCTAGTATCCGAGCTGCATCTGCATCTATATCTGTGATGAAAAAAGATTGGCACAGCTTAGAAACAAAATAAGAGAAAGAGGAAGCAGCGAATGACTTGAGAAAGAAAAAATACCGACAGGGTTGAGAGGGCTTAGGCTGACATTGAATAAAAGTTGCTCCTTCAGAAGGTCGGAGAGGGGAGGAGCTGGATAAGTCTTAAGTTTATTGGAGGCTTCTAGGTCATCCTTTCCCAGGCTAGAAGCTCGACGGACAGAGTCCCTCAGGAAGCCCCAAGGGGGCAACCCCAGTCTCAGGATCGAGCATCGGACGTAGAAGTACCTCTCCTTCCAGTTGTGGATAGAAGAGGGGGCACCTTTCAGCAACCCCTTTTTACCAAACTGGGGGGAGAAGTACCACCAGTCCATTGTCGAGGGGTGACGCTTAAAGGTATAAAAGCTTCTAAACAAGGAAAGAGTTGGCCGGACTTCAGCTAAGTGACAAAGGAAAAGAAATCCTATCAGAAATCTAAAGGAGTTCGGTGCTACAGAAACTAGAGAAATATTCAAAAAGTGAAAAAGAGCAACAACAAAAAGTGAAAGTGGAAGTCAAAGCCTGGCGCTGAAGGCTTCCTGGTATAAGCAAAAGTGGCCAGGGGGAGGGGCGCTAGCCCGGTCAGTTGGCTCGGGAAGCTCAAGCTCGTACTCTGGAGGAACCCTGTACTGAATTCTAAACAGTGAGAGTTCATCCAAGGTCAAAGAGCTGGGAATGGTGTCTGGTGCAAAGATCGGACGAGGTTCGATCCTAAGTGCGGATTCATCTACGGTACCAAAATTTTGGGGGACTGGAGCTGACGAACTTCTAGAACTGCTAGAGGAAGAAGTGTTGAAGGACATTTTGAATCAAATAAAAACTCTAAAAAATCTCGAAAAAATTGAGAAAAATAGAAAATAAGGCGCTCGCGAAGAAACCAAATGGATAGAATGCAGAGGAGGATAAATGAAAGAACAGCAAGAAAAAGAAAGATTTCGAAACTAACCTAGGCTGGTCCAAGAGGTGCAGGAAGGCAGCGAAGGCGATGGAGGTCGACTTGAAGGGCGTCTAAGACCGAGAGGGACGTTGGAGGAGGATGAAGCTCTTGGGAAAGAAGAGGGGACCGAAGAAAAATCTCAGGCAAGATGAAACCCCAGAAGGAAGAGGATGGGTTTAAATAGACCTCAGGGTCCGGTGCAATAATGATTGCTGATCTCCTTTGGCCGACCTACAACCGCCGCGTGTCCCACTCATCATGACAGATGG
The DNA here is from genome assembly GCF_000442705.2 of Elaeis guineensis. Lineage (NCBI taxonomy): Eukaryota > Viridiplantae > Streptophyta > Magnoliopsida > Arecales > Arecaceae > Elaeis > Elaeis guineensis. The sequence goes on from NC_025997.2 coordinate 74,974,465, forward strand.
CTGACAACTGATAGAATCATTATTGCCCCGTACCTGGGGCAATGCTCCAATGAAAATTTTGAAAAAATCTTTTCGGGTCGCCTCGATTTGAAAAGGCTCTAGCACTGGTTCACCAAACGTCAAAATATCTGGAAACAATCGAGTATGGAAATCAAGGGGGGCAACTTCGGTTGTGAAAATTTTTCTGTACTTCATTCAAAATCCGAACTCAAAAGTAGGGGGACTGGTGTTGGGTATAACATAACCCCAACTGAAGTTCGTAAGAGGCCAACCCTCCCAGGACTCTTCCGGCTTCCGACCTTGTGCGGCATCTTTCTGAACTTCTCCGGCCGTCCGAGTTGCCACAGTACCATCCAGACTCCTCCAGCAGTCGACCTTCCATGGTGTCCTCCAGACTCCTCCAACAGATGAACTCCTATCGTACCCTCCAGACTTCTCCAATAATGAGCTCCTTCAGTCGTCTATCGGACTACTCCAAATGCTCTCTGGACTTCACTATCAGTCGATTTTCTACAGTAATCGACTACTCTCTGAATCTTTTCCAAACTTCCTCCTGTCACGATCAACTTTACTCCGAGCTTCTTCCAGACTTCGTCAATGTCCGAGCTTCTCTAGTAGCAGAACTTCTACAGTAATCAGACTCCATCCAAGTTTCTACAGTGGTCGACCGCCTTTCGAATTTCATCCGAGCTTCTATAGTAAGCGAATTCCGTCCGAACTTCTATTGCAAGCAGACTTCAGTCGAGCTTCTACAATAAGCGATCTCCATCCAGGCTTCCATGGCAACCGATCTCCATCCGAGCTTCTACAGTAAGCGGCCTCCTTTCGAACTTCTGCAAGAACCAGACTCTGTCCGAACTTCTACAACGGACGGGCTCCAGCAGTTAGATTTCTATAGTGATCGACAATCTCCAGTGTCTTCCGTACCTCTCCAGCCATCAACCTTCAACAGTGCCAACCGGACTTCAACAGTACCAACCAGACCCCTCCAACAGACAAATTCCCTCGGGACCCCTCTAGCGGTTGACCTTCCACAGTATCCTCCAGACTCTTCCAGCAGACGAACTTCCACAACGCCTTCCAGACTCTTCTATCGGTCAACCTTCTATATGTTAGATGTGTGCCCTAGATGCCAGATTGGCTGACATATTCTTGTACAAATCTAAGAGCAAATTTATAATTTTAACTATAAATTAATAAATGGGTTATTCTTCTATCACATTGAGTACGTTGTGTCTGTGATACATCCTTTGAGTTAGTAGGAATGTCAATTCATATTTTCAAGAGTTAAAAATTTAAGGCATGAATTTACATAACTAACTCATAAACAGCTCCTGACCATAGGATCATCACGAGGATGGTGATCGATCCGAAAGGTTGGTGTACGATTGCTTCCTTAGGGTAGATGTGTCTTGAGTCTACGGTGTGGAGACACCAAAGTGAGTACAGATATTCATTGAGAATGAGAGTACTGAGCGTGACCATATCGAGCAGTCATAAGGAAGTCTACCTTCTCATCAATGACTAGCTCGATGCTGTAGTTGTGTGTGTAGTTCTTTGACCTGAGGTGCATCGACAGTTCACCTTGAGTGTGTTATAGTTTGACTACACCATAACTCGATCTCCTAGCCATTCAGAATCCTGAGGTGTATATTGGCTGTAGCATATTCATTGTAGAAACTAGGTCACACCAAGATGGGACCTATCAACCTCGATAGATAAGAGGAGTAATCTTATGATGATCAAAAGATCGAGTCCTTAAGCCCATGACCATGGCAGAGTGAAATAATGGAAAAGAGTTTTCCATTGGAGTTTCACATCGGACTCAGATCGATCGATTAATTAATATGACTGATGTTGGGTTTGACGAGTTCACCTTAACACTAATTCAGTCAGGACTCATGATAGAGGAACTCAATCACACAGGTAGCTGCACCGAGAGGTTCATTTTCAGTTCTGATGGATTGCCACCACATACTGTTAGGTGTCACTGATGGATTTTGGGAGCAACTAGAATGGATATTGATGATCGATCATTCTAATTGTTTCAATCAGAAGAGTTTTGGTCCATCGAAAGGAGTTTCGATGATGTCGATGATGAGATCATGACATGTCTCATTATCATACGAAATTAAACTTAACTAGGTCACACAAATAAGGGTTAGGGTCTGGATGTCATCAATTGGGCTAATCCAATTGATTTGGATAAGATCCAATTAGGTTCAAGAAAATCGTGCTAGCACACGATTGAGCCTAACTTTCTCCTCGTGTAATCTTTTCTGCCTCTACTGAGCCAAATGTGATTTGACTCACCCAGAGAATCTTGAAAAGATTTCTCTCAGTCTAAATGAAGCTTGTCTAGCTCAGAAAAGGCTTATCTTAATTCATGAGATGAATTTAAGACAAGCACCTGCTAATTCCTATCACCTGCCAATTTCATTTTAGGACATCTATCAAATATTGACATATGGGTCTTAAACTGAAGAGAGATCATTGGAGGATTTTTATAGAGTGTCCATATGCCTAAACCATATTAAATTGGGTATCATAATCAGATTATTGTGTGAGCCCAATTGGATTAAAGTGGGCGCCCCAAATGGATAAGAATGGAAGAGTCCTGATTAACATGGACTCTTTGGCGCCACCTTGCTTGTGCTTATCTAAAGTTGGTGCCTACATGGGAGAGAGGGTGGAGGTTCTTATCTGATGTGATCAAATGACATCACTCAATCAATCAAAATTTTTTTAGAATTTATTAAAATTTTTTGATTGGTCGAATGATGTGGCACTGCGTAGCATACAGGGTCTATAAAATCCCTGTTTGCGCCTAGGGTTTAAAAAAGTTTTTGCTCAATACCTAGCCAAAATGAGAATCCTCTCCTCTTCTCTACATCCTCCTTGCTCTCCTCTGTCCCCTCTTCACATCCAAAGAGTTGGATGTCCATCTGGAAAAGATCCAAGGCGTGGTGATGTCTGGAACAGGAAGGCTGCAGGATATCTTCGACAGGCTGCTGCTCCAACATCAGAAGGAGTTCTGAAGTACTTCCAAATCAGATAGAGATCTGATTTTTGGAGCATAGATTCATGAGGAGAAGACATTCTAGGTCCTGCCTAAGTGGATATCGGTAGAGGACAGGCGCTTGCTTGGCTACATCAGAACCTCGGGCTGTGCTGAGATCATCTACAGGGTAATCGATTACCTTTGAGGTATTACTTGTTTCCTCATCCCTTTTAGATTTATTTTAGACTTAATATTAGATATGAAGATTAGATCTAGAGACTTAGATCTGAAATAAATATAGGATAATTTTTTTTAAAATTATTCCACCCCAGATTTCATGAAATTTGGAAGATCCTACAAAAGAAAAAGGTGATTTTTTCTTCAACTGGTATCGGAGCCAGGTTTTTGGCTCTATTTCTGATCTAATTTAGATCTAATTTTTATATTTATTTATCTAATATTTAATGATTTCAGATATCATATCAGATATGATATGATCTAAAATCAAAATATTTAAAATTAAATCTAAGAAGATCTAACATGCATGAGATGCACGACTAGACTAGGATTAGTTGAATCTATGAACAGTCTTAAATTTTATGTTTTAATGAGATTAAAATATGAATTAAAATTAATTTATTTTTTATTTTTTTAATATTATAATTATTATAATCAGATCAAAAAATAAAAAATAAAATTTTAATTTTTTCATAAAATTGATCTGTTGCATGCCTAGACTAGTTGTAGAATTGTTCTAGTAACTTATCTAGAATAGATTTAATTTTGAATAGTTTAATTTAAATCTTATTTTTTAGATATTACATGTGATGTATCAGATCTGAAAGTATATTAATTAGATCAATTTTTGATACATGAGATGTATGCAAAGCATGTATTAGTTAGATCTTAAATTGTATATGTGATATGTTAATTTAGATCTAACTAGTTTTATAGTTAAATTTATATTTTTGATTAAGATGTTCCTCGTGGCCATCCGGTCATAAGAATAAAGTAAAGTTTAAAGACCCTCTCTTCCCATTCAATGGGATGTTCATATGACATGTAGGGGTGCCGCACGTTCATCCTTAATCAGAAATCAAAACTTACTTTTCTGCAAAACCCTAGATCCTGAAACCCTAGGATTTATTTTATATATTTTATTTATGAACCTAAACTTAATTAATAAATTAAGTTTATAAAATCAATTTGGTCTAAAATTGAGAATTTCAAATCTAAGATATTTTCATAAAATTGGGTTTGGGCTTGGGTAGCTCAATTAGATCTAGTGGTCGATCAAATCGAATCAAGAGTTGCTTAGGTGGGATCATGAAAGCTAATAATTGACCAGCCTAATAGGATTAAGTCTGGGTCAAGGTCGAATGACATTTAGATGTGACTCGATCAAGTTAAGACCTAATTTGGCTCAGTGGTTAGAATCTGGATTATAGGTTAACCCAATTGGTTCTAATTCGATAATTTGGTGTCTAAGGTAAGTTGGACAGATGTGACCGACTGATTTTTAATTGGAAGCTACTCGACTCGATACGTTCTTGTCAAGTTAATGGCATATCCCTTCCATCGGTCTCACTTACCTGACCATATGTGTCGATCCAGTTCTGATTTGAGGTGGCTAACAATTCGAGCTGACCCATGCCACTAGGTTAGTCATAATTGTTATGACTATGTCAAGTCAAGTTTAATGAGACCTAAATCAAATCTTTCTAAAAGAATATTAAGTCTAGGTCTTCCACCATTGTGGATGTGCGGGCCCTTTCCAGGGTTGATTGTTCTCGATTGGTTATAGTGGCTCAGTTACACCGGAAAGATGCAACCATGTCCATTAGGCATTGAATGCTACGAATTAGAGGATGGATTGGGCTCAATATTCTGGATACGGTGAGGGACCCAATCAGGAATCTAGTTCATGCAAATGGTGGGTTTGACTTAACTAAGGATTGGAGTAATATCCCAGGCATGGTGAGCTTCATTAATTAGAGACCAAGTTTTGGATGCACCATGATTAGAGAATCATTGGACAAGAGTTGTCCACTCATTGGTTGATCCATCATCAATAACTGTTAGATGAGGTGATGAGTTAGTTGGTGAGACCACACCACCCACTAGAAATCACTGATCACGAAGATTTTCTCATCTCTACCAAGGGAGTGTAGGGATCTGAGAAAATAGTGGGAGCCTAATTTGTTTAAAAATGAAACTCCTAAATAAATTGGTTAAGTCTGATTACAAAATCTAACTAGAAACTTTTGACTCTCTACAGGAAACATGTCTGCCTCCAACCCCCTGACCAAAATACTAGACACCCACAGATTGACTAGACCCAATTTTAAAGACTGATTGAGGAACTATAGAATTATTTTGGATTTTGAAAAATTGATTCATGTCTTGGACCAGGACCCACCTGCCATGCCAGCACGTCTGACTGCTGAACAAAGAGTGTCTCTAAAAAAGTGGATGGATGATGATAACAGAGCAAGGTACTATATGTTGGGTGCAATGTCTGATGACTTGCAGCGCCAACATGAAAATATTTTGACTACCCGTCAAATGTTGGCACACGTACAAGAGTTGTTTGGTGAACAAAGTCGCGCGGCTAAGTATCAAGTGTGTTAAAGACTTTTTAAGGCCAAGATGCGTGATGGGCAGTCAGTCTAAGATCATTGTTTGACAATGATCAAGGATCTTGAGGAGCTTGAGAAGCTCGGTATCATCTTAGACAAGAATTTTCAGATTGATATGATCCTTCAGTCCTTGTCCGATGCATATGGTTAGTTCATCATGAACTTCCATATGCATAAGATGCAGTGTAGCTTGGTCGAGTTAATGAACATACTGGTTACGGCTGAGCTTTCTATGAAGGGTTCAAAAGGCTTAGTTCTTACTGTGGAGTGGACTTCTTTCAAGAGAAAGTCTATTGGAAAGAAAAAGAAGTCTGCGAAGAAGCAGAAGGTGGATGGCAAGAAGAAGAAGACAGAATCGAAGAAGAAGGCTGCTGATAAGGAAAAATATTTTCACTACCAATCAGACGGCCATTGGAAGCGAAACTGTCCTCAGTACCTGGCCACCTTAAAGAACAAGAAGGATGGTCCTTCTGGAGGTATGCTCATTTTAGAATCTAACCTTATGGTTTCTTCTACATCCAGTTGGGTGCTTGACTCTGGTTCTAGTGCTCATTTGTGCACTCTATGTAGGGTCTTGAAGAGAGCAGGAGGCTGAGGGATGGGGAGATGATCCTACGTATCGAAAATGGAGCAAGAGTTGTTGCTGTGACCGTGGGAACCTATCCTCTGCGATTACCGTTAGGATTAGATTTAGTTTTAAGAGACTGTTATTATGTGCCTGCAGCAAGCAAGAATTTGATTTCTGTTTCATGTTTAGCACAAGAAGGCTATGTGGTTAGCTTTGATAAGGACCATTGTAATATTTTTTATGAAAATAATAAAGTTGCAAATGGTTTGTCATTAACGGTCTCTATCAGTTATATGTTGATGTATCTGTATTTAAAATTGAGCAAAATATGAATGTCATAGGAATTAAAAGGCCTAGAGATAGTCTAAATAATAGGTATCTGTGGCACCTAAGGCTAGGTCATATAGCGGAAGACAGGGTTAACAAATTGGAGAAATCTAGGCTATTGAGTCCGTTGAGTTTCGAGTCATATCTAGTTTGTGAATCATGCCTTCAAGGCAAAATGACCAAGCTTTCTTTTGTGGGACATGGAGAAAGGGCCACAGACCTACTTGTCCTTGTACATACGGATGTGTGCGGCCCATTTGATGTGCCCGCTAGAGGCAACAACGTCTACTTCATTACCTTTACCGATGATATGTCTAGGTACGGATATGTGTTTCTAATAAAACACAAATCTGAAGCTTTTGAAAGGTTCAAAGAATTCAGACATGAGGTAGAAAAATAAATAGGAAAGGCCATTAAAGTTCTTCGATCAGATCGAGGAGGTGAATACCTTAGTCGGGAGTTTCTGACTATCTTAAGGACAATGGTATAGTCTCTCAATGGACTCCACCTGGAACGCCTCAACTCAATGAGGTTTTAGAACGAAGAAATCAGACCCTATTAGATATGGACCATTCCATGATGAGCTTCACAGACCTCTCTAAATTTCTTTGGGGACATTATCTCATGACAGTAATTTATGTATTGAATAAGGTTCCCTCTAAAACCGTTCCTACCACACGGTATGAGATATGGCATGGTAAGAAGCCAAGTCTGAATCATCTCAGAATTTGGGGTTGTCCGGCTCATGTCAAGAGACAGCATACGGATAAGTTAGAATTCAGGTCTTTTAGAGCTCGGTACATAGGATATCCTAAAGAGTCATTAGGATACTATTTTTATATTCCGGATGATCACAATGTGATTATGAGTCAAAATGTTATTTTTCTTGAAAAATATGTTATTCAAGATGGTGGCATTGGAAGAATAATTAAGCTCAAGGAGAATGTCTCCCAAGAGCAATGAGCTAAAGAACCTGAGGAACCAAATCAATCAGAACCAGTCTTAACACAACCTCTTCCACCTCGTAGATTGACTAGGGTTTCCCATCCTTCTGAAAGGTACTTAGGTACCATACAAGAGGATGTAGAGGAAATGTTCCTCATGGGAAATGGGGTTCATGGTGATGATCCCAAGACCTATGATGAGGCGATATCAGATATCAACTCCGAGAAATGGTTAGAGGCAATGAGATCAGAAATTGACTCGATGCACTCAAACCAAGTCTAGACCTTGGTAGATCCACCTGAAGGTATTGTACCTATTGGGTGTAAATGGATCTTCAAGAGAAAGATAGGTGCAGATGGAAATGTGGAGACATTCAAAGCTAGGCTCGTAGCGAAAGATTATAGTCAATATGAAGGCATTGACTATCAGGATACCTTCTCGTCCGTAGCCATGCTAAAATCCATCTGCACATTGCTTCCTGTTGCAGCCTATTTCGATTATGAAATATGGCAGATGGATGTGAAAATGATGTTCTTAAATGGATATCTTGAGGAAGATATCTATATGGAACAGCCGCTTGGTTTCACATCCAACGATGATGATCACAAGGTCTACAAGCTGCAAAGGTCCATTTATGGATTTAAGCAAGCATCTCGGAGCAGGAATACTCGTTTCAATGATATGATCAAAATATTTGGTTTCATCAAGAATGAGGAGGAACCATGTGTGTTCAAAAGGGTCAGTGGGAGCGCCGTTGTCTTCCTCGTATTGTACGTAGATGACATCCTCCTAATTGGGAATGACATTCTTATGTTGACCTTAGTCAAAATATGGTTGTTTAAGGAGTTCTCTATGAAAGATCTAGGAGAGGCATCCTTTATTCTGGGTATTAAGGTCTATAGAGATAGACCAAATAGGATGCTGGGACTTTCACAGAAGATGTACATAGAGGAGGTGCTAAAAAATTTTAGCATGGAAAACTCCAAAAGAGGTTTAGTACCTTTTAGACATGGCATTCAACTCTCCAAGAAGATGTGCCCTAGCACACCTAAGGAGATTGAACGCATGAGCAAGATCCCTTACGCTTCGACAATAGGGAGCCTCATGTATGCCATGCTATGTACACGACCTGATATAGCCCATGCTGTGAGTGTCACAAGCAGATATCAGTCGAGTCTAGGCGAAGAGCACTGGATTTCTGTGAAATGTATCCTTAAGTACTTGAGAAGGACTAAGGATATGTTTCTAGTCTTTGGGAATGGAGAACTCCAGATTCAGGGATATACAGACTCAGACTTTATGTCTGATATAGATGATCGAAAGTCGACATCTGGCAGTCTGTTCATTTGCAATGGTGGTGCAGTTAGCTGGAAGAGTTCCAAGCAGACGGTGATTGCGATTCCATCATAGAGGCAGAGTACATTGCTGCATCGAAAGCTACGAAGGAGGTATTTTGGTACAAGAAGTTTGCCGCAGAGCTTGGAGTGATGTCATCGGATGTCATACCTCTTTACTGCGATAATAACGACGCCATAGCCCTAGCTAAGGAGCCAAGGTCTCATCAGAAGTCCAAGCACATCGAGCGGCGATTCCATCTGATCTGTGATTAGCTTGAAAAAGATTATGTCGAGGTCAAGAGAGTCGACTCCACAGACAATGTGGCAGACCTGCTGACAAAGCCATTAGGCCAGCAAAAGATTGAAGCCCACCTTGAGAAGATGGGACTTAGATATGTAGCCAATTGGCATTAGGTCAAGTGAGAGTTTGTTAGATGTGTGCCTAGATGCCAGATTGGCTGACACATTCCAATACAAATCTAAAGACAAATTTATAATTTTGACTATAAATCAATAAATGGGTTATTCTTCTATCACATTGAGTACATTGTGTCCGTGATACATCCTTTGAGTTAGTAGGAATGTCAATTCATATTTTTAAGAGTTGAAAATTTAAGGCATGAATTTACGTAACTAACTCATAAACAACTCCTGACCATAGGATCATCACGAGGATGGTGATCGATCCAGAAGGTTGGTGTACGATCACTTTCTTAGGATAGATGTGTCTTGAGTCTACAGTGTGGAGATACTGAAGTAAGAGTACAAGTATTCATTGAGAACAAGAGTACTGAGCGTGACCATATCGAGCAGTCATAAGAAAGTCTACCTTCTCATTGATGACTAGCACGTTGCTGCAGTTGTGTGTCTAGTTCTTTGACATGAGGTGCATCGACAGTTCACCTTGAGTGTGTTATAATTTGACTACACCATAACTCGATCTCCTAGCCATTCAAAACCTTGAGATGTATGTTGGTTTTAGCATATTCATTATAGGAACTAGGTCGCACCAAGATGGGATCTATCAACCTCGGTAGATGAGAGGAGTAGTCCTATGATGATCGAAAGATCGAGTCCTTCAGTCCATGGCCATGGTAGAGTAAAATAATGAAAAAGAGATTTCCATTGAGGTTTCACATCGGACTCGGATCGATCGATTAATTCATATGACTGATGTTGGGTTTGACGAGTTCACCTTAACCCTAATTCAGTCGGGACTCATGATAGAGGAACTCAATCACATAGGTAGCTATACCGAGAGGTTTATCTTTAGTTCTGATGGGTTACCACCACATACTACTAGGTATCACTGGTGGATTTTGGAAGCAATTAGAATGATATTGATGATCGATCATTCTAATTTTCTGAATCAGAAGAGTACTGGTCCATCGAAAGGAGTTTCGATGATGTCGATGATGAGATCGCGACATGTCTCATTATCATATAGAATTGAACCTAACTGGGTCACACAAATAAGGGTTAGTGTTTGGATGTCATCAATTGGGCTAACCCAATTGATTTGGATAAGATCCAATTAGGTTCAAGGAAATCGTGCTAGCACACGATTGAGCCTAACTTTCTCCTAGTGTAATCTTTTCTGTCTCTACTGAGCCAAATGTGATTTGACTCATCCAGAGAATCTTGAGAAGGTTTCTCTTAGTCTAAATGAAGCTTGTCTAGCTTAGAAAATGCTTGTCTTAATTCATGAGATGAATTTAAGACAAGCACCGGCTAATTCCTATCACCTGCCAATTTTATTTTAGGACATCTGTCAAATGTTGACATATGGGTCTTAAACTGAAGAGAGCTCATTGGAAAATTTTTGTAGAGTGTCCACATGCCTAAACCATATTGAATTGGGCATCATAATCAGATTATGGCATGAGCCCAATTGGATTAAAGTGGGCACCCCAAATGGATAAGAATGAAAGAGTCCTGATTAACATGGACTCTTTGGCGCCACCTTGCTTGTGCTTATCTAATGTTGGTGCCAACATGGGAGAGAGGGTGGAGGTTCTTATCTGATGTGATCAAATGACATCACTCCATCAATCAGAATTTTTCCAAAATTTATTGGAATTTTCTGATTGGTCGAATGATGTGGCACTGTACAGCATACAGGGTCTATAAAATCCCTGTCTGCGCCTAGGGTTTAAAAAAGTTTCTGCTCAATACCCAGCCAAAACAAGAATCCTCTCCTCTTCTCCACATCCTCTCTGGTCTCCTCTCCCCCTTCTTGACATCCAAAGAGTTGGACATCCATCTGGCAAAGATCCAAGGCGTGGTGATGCCTGGAACAAGAAGGCTGCAGGACATCTTCGACAGGCTGCTGCTCCAACTTCAAAAGGAGTTATGAAGCACTTCCAAATTAGATAGAGATCTAATTTTTGGAGCATAGATTCATAAGAAGAAGATGTTCTAGGTCCTGTTTGAGTGGATACCAGTAGAGGCCAGGCGCTTGCGTGGCTATATCAGAACCTCAGGCTGTGCTGAGATCATCTACAGGATAATCAGATTACCCTTGAGGTATTTCTTGTTTCCTCATCCCTTTTAGATTTATTTTAGACTTAATATCAGATATGAAGATTAGATCTAGAGACTTAGATCTGAAATAAATATAGAATAATTTTTTTTAAAATTATTCCACCTCAGATTTGATGAAATCTGGAAGATCCTACAAAAAAAAAGATGGTTTTTCCTTCACTATAGCACCTTCCGAATTTCGCTATCGGTCGACCTTCTATCGGATCCCTCATGCAACCAGACCTCTCCAACAGACAGTCTTCAGACAAGCTTCTACATTAGATAAATTTTAGATGGACTTCTCTAGCAATCGGACTCCAACCAGATTTCTCCAATAGAAAGTTTCCATCCGGGCTTCTACAGCAGATGACTTCCGTCTGCGGCATCAATGCCTAAGGCACCCAACAATAGTTAACCCGCCAGCAACCTCAAAAATATCCAAGCTTCTTTTAGATTGCTGAGAAAGAGAGCTATTTCGCTCCACCAGACATCCCAATCGAGCTTCAGTCGTCCGGTCCGAACTCTCTGGCAAGTCATGACAACGGACACCACTCCACTCTCTGTAACAAACTCCACGTGGCCCCACCACTCTCTAGCAAGTCACGACAACGGACACCACTCCACTCTCTGTAACAAACTCCATGTGGCCCCACCACTCTCCAACAAGTCGTGACAACGGACACCATTACTCTCTGTAACAAACTCCATGTGGCCCCGAACGGCCCATTACCAGGCAGTTATGGACATCGCTGTCAATCGATTACGCTCTTCCATCTATAAAAGAGACCCCCCAGATACGTTCTCCTCTAAGCTCTAGGTACTATCCCTAAACTCTGCTAAAATTTTAATTGAGTGCTCCATTTCTGTTGAAGCAGAGTACTGACTTGAGCGTCGGAGGGTCTTGTCGGAGCACCCCCAACTCTGGTTTAGACTTCCCTTGCAGGTCTTGACGGCAGCCGTGATCCCCTCGACTCCAGCTTCTCCGGCATCGGTGAAATTCTGCTCCAATAAGATCTAACTAGTTTTGTAGTTAAATTTATATTTCTAATTAAGGTGTTCCTCATGGCTGTCCGGTCATAAGAACAAAGTAGGGTTTAAAGGTCCTCTCCTCCCATTCAATGGGTGTTCTTATGACGTGTAGGAGTGCTGTGCATTCATCCTTAATCAGAAATCAAAACTTACTTTTCTGCAAAATCTTAGATCCTGAAATCCTAAGATGTATTTTACATGTTTTGTTTATGAACTCAAGACTTAATTAATGAATTAAGCTTATGAAATTAAATTAAGTCTAAAATTGAGAATTTGAAATCTAAGTCATTTTCATAAAGTTGGGTTCGGGCTTAGATAGCTCAATTACTTCTAGCGGTTGATCAAACTGAATCAATAGTTGGTTAGGTGGGATCATGAAAGCTAATAATTGACCAGCCTAATAGGATTAAGTCTGGGTCAAGGTCGAATGATATTTAGATATGACTCGATCAAGTTAAGACCTAATTTGACTTAGTGGTTAGAGCCTGGATTGTAGGCTAACCCAATTAGTTCTGGTTCGACAATTTGGTGTCTAAGGTAAGTTGGGCAGATGTGATCGATTGGTTTTTAATTGGGAGCTACTTGACTCGAATGCGTTCTTATCGAGTTAATGGCATATCCCTTCCACCGATCTCACTTACCTGGCCATATGTGTCGACCCAGTTCTAATTAAAGGTGGTTAACAATTCAAGCTAACCCATGCCACTAGGTTAGTCATAATTGTTATGACTATGTCAAGTCAAGTTTAATGAGACCTAAATCAAATCTTCCTAAGAAAATATTAAGTCTAGGTCTTCCACCATTGTGGATGTACGGGTCCTTCCCGGGGTTGATTGTTCTCGGCTGGATAGTGGCTCAGTTACACTGGGAAGATGCGACCATGTCCATTAGGCAATGGATGCTATGAATTAGAGGATGGGTTGGGCTCAATATTTTGGATACGGTGAGGGACCCAATCAGGAATCTAGTTCATGTAAATGGTGTGTTTGACTTTACTAAGGATTGGAGCAATATTCCAGGCACAATGAGCTTCATGAATTAGAGATCAATTTTTGGGTGCAATATGATTAGAGAATCATTGGACAAGAGTTGTCCACTCATCGGTTGACCCATCACCAATAACTATTAGGTGAGATGGTGAGGCAGTAGGTGAGACCACCCACCCACTAGAAATCACTGATCACAGAGATTTTCACATCTCTACCAAGGGAGTGTAGGGATCTGAGAAAATAGTGGGAACCTAATTTATTTAAAAATAAAACTTCTAAATAAATTGGTTAAGTCTAATTACAAAATCTAACTAAAAATTTTTGACTCTCTACAGAAAATATGTCTGCCTCAAACCCCCTGACCAAAATACTAGACACCCACAGATTGACTTGACCCAATTTCAAGGACTAGTTGAGAAACTACAGAATTATTCTGGATTTCAAAAAATTGACTCATATCTTAGACCAGGACCCACCTGCCATGCCAACACGTCCGACTGCTGAACAGGGAGCGTCTCTGGAAAAGTGGACGGATGATGATAACAAAGCAAGGTACTACATGTTGGGTGCAATGTCTGATGACTTGCAGTGCCAACATGAGAATATTTTGACTACCTGTCAAATGTTGGCTCATTTATAAGAGTTGTTTGGTGAATAAAGTCGCACAGCCAAGTATGAAGTCTGTCAAAGACTTTTTAAGGCTAAAATGTATGATGGACAGTCCGTCCAAGATCATTATTTGACAATGATCAAGGATCTTGAGGAGCTTGAGAAGCTCGGTATCATCTTAGACAAAGATTTTTAGATTGATGTGATCCTTTAGTCCTTGTCTGATGCATATGGTCAGTTCATCATGAACTTCCATATGCATAAGATGCAGTGTACCTTGGTCGAGTTAATGAACATGCTGGTTACAGCTGAGTTTTCTTTGAAGAGTTCAAAAGGCTCAGTCCTTGCTGTGGAGCAGACTTCTTCCAAGAGAAAGTCTTTTGGAAAGAAAAAAAAGTCTGCGAAGAAGCAGAAGGTGGATGAGAAGAAGAAGAAGACAGAACCGAAGAAGAAGACTGCTGAAAAGGAAAAATATTTCCACTGCCAATCAGACGGCCATTGGAAGCGAAACTGTCCTTAGTACTTGGCCACCCTAAAGAACAAGAAAGATGGTCCTTCTAGAGGTATACTCATTTTAGAATCTAATCTTACGATTTCTTCTATATCCAGTTAGGTGCTTGACTCTGGTTCTAGTGCTCATTTGTGCACTTCTATGCAGGGTCTTGAGGAGAGCAGGAGGCTGAGGGATGGAGAGATGATCCTACGCATCAAGAATGGAGCAAGAGTTGCTGCTGTGGCCGTGGGAACCTACCCTCTGCGATTATCGTTAGGATTAGATTTAGTTCTTAGAGATTGTTATTATGTGCCTGCAGAAAGTAGGAATTTGATTTCTGTTTCATGTTTAGCACAAGAAGGCTATGTGATTGGCTTTCATAAGGACCATTGTAACATATTTTATGAGAATAATAAAGTTGTAAATAGTTTTCTTATTAACGGTCTCTATCAGCTACATATTGATGTATCTGTATTTAAAATTGAGCAAAATATGAATGCCATAGGAATTAAAAGGCCTAGAGATAGTCTAAATGATAGATATCTGTGGCACCTAAGGCTAGGTCATATAGCGGAAGACAGGGTTAACAAATTGGAGAAATCTGGGCTGTTGAGTCCATTGACTTTCGAGTTATATCCAATTTGTGAATCATGCCTTCAAGGCAAAATGACCAAACTCCCTTTTGTAGGATATGGGGAAAGGGCCACAGACCTACTTGTCCTAGTACATACGGATGTGTGCTGCCCATTTGATGTGCCAGCTAGAGGTAACTATGTCTACTTCATTACCTTTACCGATGATATGTCTAGGTACGGATATGTGTTTCTAATGAAACACAAGTCTAAAGCCTTTGAAAAGTTCAAAGAATTCAGGCATGAGGTAGAAAAACAAACAGGAAAGCCCATTAAGATTTTTTGATCAGATCGAGGAGGCGAATATTTTGGTCAGGAGTTTCTAGACTATCTTAAGGATAATGGCATAGTCTCTCAATGGACTCCACCTGGAGCGCCATAACTTAACGGAATTTCAGAATAGAGAAATCGGACCCTATTAGATATGGTTCATTCCATGATGAGCTTCATAGACCTCCTTAAATTTCTTTGGGGATATTGTCTTATGATAGCAATATATTTATTGAATAGGATTTTCTCTAAAACCGTTCCTACCACACCATATGAGATATGGCATGGTAAGAAGCCAAGTCTGAATCATCTCAGAATTTGAGGTTGTCCGGCTCATGTCAAGAGACAGCAGGCGGACAAATTAGTGTTCAGGTCTTTTAGAGCTCGATTCATAGGATATCCTAAAGACTCATTAGGATACTATTTCTATATTTCGGAAGACCACAATGTGATTATGAGTCGAAATGCTATTTTTCTTGAAAAATAGTTTATTCAAGATGGTGACTTCAAAAGAATAATTAAGCTCAAAGAGAATGTCTCCCAAGAGCAACGAGCTAAAGAACCTGAGAAACTTAATCAATTAGAGCCAGTCCTAACACAACTTCTTCCACCTCGTAGATCGACTAGGGTTTTCCGTCCTCCTGAAAGATACTTAGGTACTATACAAGAGGATATAGAGGAAATGTTTCTCATGAGAAATAAGGCTCATGGTGATGATCCCAAGACCTATGATGAGGTGATATCAGATATCGACTCTGAGAAATGGTTAGAGGCAATGAGATCAGAAATTGACTCGATGCACTCAAACCAAATCTGGACCTTGGTAGATCCACCTGAAGATATTGTACCTATTGGGTGTAAATAGATCTTCAAGAGAAATATAGGTACAGATGGGAATATAGAGACATTCAAGGCTAGGCTCGTAGTGAAAGGTTATAGTCAGCATGAAGGCATTGACTATCAGAATACCTTCTCGTCTGTAGCCATGCTAAAATCCATCCGCACATTGCTTGCTGTTGCAGCCTATTTCGATTATGAAATATGTCAGATGGATGTGAAAATGGTATTCTTAAATGGATATCTTGAGGAAGATATCTATATGGAACAACCAATTGGTTTCACATCCAGTGATGATGATCACAAGGTCTGCAAGCTGTAAAGATCTATTTATGAACTTAAGCAAGCATCTCAGAGCTGGAATACTCGTTTCAATGATGTGATCAAAATATTTGGTTTCATCAAGAACGAGGAGAAACCATGTATGTTCAAAAAGGTCAGTGGGAGTGCAATTATCTTCCTCGTATTGTACGTAGATGATATCCTCCTAATTGAAAATGACATTCTCATGTTGACCTCAGTCAAGGTATGGTTGTCTAAGGAGTTCTCTATGAAAGATCTAGGAGAAGCATCCTTTATACTGGGTATTAAGGTCTATAGAGATAGACCAAATAGGATGCTAGGACTTTCACAGAAGATGTACATAGAGGAGGTGCTAAAAAGGTTTAGCATGAAAAACTCCAAAAGAGGCTTAGTACCTTTTAGACATGGCATTCATCTCTCCAAGAAGATGTACCCTAGCACACCTGAGGAGATTGAATGCATGAGCAAAATCCCTTATGCTTTGGCAATAGGGAGCCTCATGTATGCCATGCTATGTACACGACCTGATATAGCCCATGCTGTGAGTGTCACAAGCAGATATCAGTCGAATCCAGGCGAAGAGCACTGGACTTCTGTGAAATGTATCCTTAAGTATTTGAGAAAGACTAAGGATATGTTTCTAGTCTTTGGGAATGGAGAACTCCAGATTCAGGGATATACAGACTCAGACTTTATGTCTGATATAGATGATCGAAAGTCGACATCTAGGAGTCTGTTCATTTGCAATGGTGGTGTAGTTAGCTGAAAAAATTTCAAGCAGATGGTGATTGCTGATTCCACCATGGAGGCAGAGTATATTGCTGCATCGGAAGCTGTGAAGGAGGCATTCTGGTACAAGAAGTTTGCCGCAGAACTTGGAGTGATGTCATCGGATGCCATTCCTCTTTACTGTGACAATAATGGAGCCATAGCCCTAGTTAAGGAGCCAAGGTCTCACCAGAAGTCCAAGCACATCGAGCGGTGTTCCATCTGATCCGTGAGTACCTCGAAAAGGGTTATGTCGAGGTCAAGAAAGTCCACTCCACAGACAATGTGGCAGACTTGCTGACAAAGTCATTAGGCCAGCAAAAGATTGAAGCTTACCTTGAGAAGATGGGACCTAGATATGTAGCCAATTGGCATTAGGTCAAGTGGGAGTTTGTTAGATATGTGCCCTAGATGCCAGATTGGCTGACACATTTCTGTACAAATCTAAGGGCAAATTTATAATTTTTGACTATAAATCAATAAATGGGTTATTCTTCTATCACATTGTGTACATTGTGTCTATTATACATCCTTTGAGTTAGTAGGAATGTCAATTCATATTTTTAAGAGTTGAAAATTAAAGGCATGAATTTACATAACTAACTCATAAATAGCTCCTGACCATAGGATCATCACGAGGATGGTGATAGATCTGGAAGGTTGGTGTACGATCACTTCCTTAGGATAGATGTGTCTTGAGTCTATGGTGTGGAGACACCAAAGCAAAAGTACAGGTATTCGTTGAGAATGAGAGTACTGAGCGTGACCACCTCGAGCAGTCATAAGGAAGTCTACCTTCTCGTCGATGACTAGCTCGATGCTACAGTTGTGTATCTAGTTCCTTGATCTGAGGTGCATCGACAGTTCATCTTGAGTGTGTTATAGTTTGACTACACCATAACTCGATCTCCTAGCCATTCGAAACCCTGAGGTGTATGTTGGCTGTAGCATATTCATTGTAAGAACTAGGTCGCACTAAGATGGGATCTATCAACCTCGATAGATGAGAGGAGTAGTCCTATGATGATCGAAAGATCGAGTCCTTAAGCCCATGGCCATGGTAGAGTGAAATAATGGAAAAGAGTTTTCCATTGGGGTTTCACATCGGACTCGGATCGATCGATTGATTCATATGACTGATGTTGGATTTGATGAGTTCACCTTAACCCTAATTCAGTTGGGACTCATGATAGAGGAACTCAATCACACAGGTAGCTGCATCGAGAGGTTCATCTTCAGTTCTGATGGGTTGCCACCATATACTGCTAGGTATCACTGATGGATTTTGAGAGCAATTAGAATGATCTTGATGATCGATCATTCTAATTATCTGAATCAGAAGAGTTCTGGTCCATCGAAAGGAGTTTCGATGATGTCGATGATAAGATCACGACATGTCTCATTACCATACAGAATTGAACCTAACTAGGTCACACTATCAAGGGTTAGGATCTGGATGTCATCAATTGGGCTAGCCCAATTGATTTGGATTAGATCCAATTAGGTTCAAGGAAATCATGCTAGCACTCGATTGAGCCTAACTTTCTCCTCATATAATCTTTTCTATCTCGACTGAGCCAAATATGATTGACTCACCCAGAGAACCTTGAGAAGATTTCTCTCAGTCTAAATAAAGCTTGTCCAGCTTAGAAAAGTCTTGTCTTAATTCATGAGATGGATTTAAGACAACACCTGCTAATTTCTATCACCTGCCATTTTCATTTTAGGACATCTGTCAAATGTTGACATATGGATCTTAAACTGAAGAGAGCTCGTTGGAGAATTTTTGTAGAGTGTCTACATGACAAAACCATATTAAATTGGGCATCATAATCAGATTATGGCATGAGCCCTATTGGACTAAGTGGGCGCCCCAAATGGATAAGGATGAAGAGTCCTAATTAACATGGACTAGTTGGCGCCAACCCTTGCTTGTGCTTATCCAAAGTTGGAACCAACATAGGAGAGATGGTGGGGGTTCTTATCTAATATGATCAAATGATATCACTCCGCCAATCAAAATTTTTTTAAAATTAATTAAAATTTTTTGATTGATCGAATGATGTGGCACTACGCAGCGCAACAGGGTCTATATAAACCCTTCCTGCGCCTAGGGTTTTAAGCTTTTGTAAAAAAACCATCAAAGCTGCAGCCCCCCCTTTTCTTCTCCACATCCTATCTTAAGTTCCCCCTCCCCTCTTCATGTCCAAGGAGTTGGACATCCATCTGGCAAAGGTCCAAGGTGTGGTGATGCCTTGAACAGGAAGGCTGCAGGATTTCTTTGACAGGCTGCTGCTCCAACTTCAAGAAGACTTTTGAAGATCTTCCTAATCAGATTTAATTTTAATTTTTGGAGTAGAGATTCATGAGGAGAAGATGATCCAGATTCTACCTGAGTGGATATTATTAGAAGCTAGGTGATTGCATGGCTAAATCAGAACCTCAGGATTGCTGCGATCATCTACAGGGTAATCAGATTACACTTGAGGTATTACTTGTTTCCTCATTCCTTTTAGATTTATTTTAGACTTAATATCAGATATGAAGATTAGATCTAGAGACTTAGATCTGAAATAAATATAGAATATTTTTTTTTTAAATTATTCCACCCCAGATTTGATAAAATCTAAAAGATCCTACAAGGAAAAAGATGGTTTTTCCTTCAGTACCTAAGTACCTTTCATGAGGACAAAAAACCCTAGTCGATCTATGAGGTGGAAGAGGTTGTGTTAGGATTGGTTCTAATTGATTGGCTTCCTTAGGTTCTTTTGCTCATTTCTCTTGGGAGATATTCTCCTTGAGCTTAATTATTCTTCTGATGCCACCATCTTGAATAAACTATTTTTCAAGAAAAATAGCATGTCGATTCACAATCACATTATGATCTTCCAAAATATAGAAATAGTATCCTAATGACTCTTTAGGATATCATATGAACCGAGCTCTAAAAGACCTAAACTCTAACTTGTCCACCTGCTATCTCTTGACATGAGCCGGACAACCTCAAATTCTGAGATGACTCAGACTTGGTTTCTTAATATGCCATATCTCATACGGTGTGGTAGAAATGATTTTAGAGGGAATCCTATTCAATACATATATTGCTGTCATGAGATAATGTCTTCAAAAAAACTCAGGGAGATCCGTGAAGCTCATCATGGAAAGGACCATATCTAATAGGATCCGATTTCTCCATTCTGAAACTCCATTGAGTTGTGGCGTTCCAGGTGGAGTCCATTGAGTGACTATGCCATTGTCCTTAAGATAGTCTAGGAATTCTCAACTAAGGTATTCATCTCCTCGATCTGATTGAGGAATCTTAATGGGCTTTTCTGTTTGTTTTTCTACCTCATGCCAGAATTCTTTGAACTTTTCAAAAGCTTCAGACTTGTGTTTCAATAGAAACACATACCCATACCTAGACATATCATCGGTAAAGGTAATGAAGTAGACATAGTTTCCTCTAGCCGGCACATCAAATGGGCCGCACACATCCGTATGTACTAGGGCAAGTAGGTCTGTGGCCCTTTCCCCATGTCCCACAAAAGGGAGCTTGATTATTTTGCCTTGAAGGCATGATTCACAAACTGGATATGACTCGAAAGTCAACGGACTCAATAGCCCAAATTTCTCCAATTTGTTAATCCTGTCTTCCGCTATATGACCTAGCCTTAGGTGCCACAGATACCTATCATTTAGACTATCTCTAGGCCTTTTAATTTCTTATGGCATTCACATTTTGCTCGATATTAAATACAGATACATCAATATGTAGCTGATAGAGATCATTAATAAGAAAATAATTTGCAACTTTATTATTTTCATAAAATATGTTATAATGGTTCTTATGAAAGCTAATCACATAGCCTTCTTGTGCTAAACATGAAACAGAAATCAAATTTTTGCTTGCTGCAGGCACATAATAAGTCTCTAAGAACTAAATCTAATCCTAATGATAATCGCAGAGGGTAGGTTTCCACGACCACAGCAGCAACTCTTGCTCCGTTCCCGACGCGTAGGATCATATCCCCATCCCTCAACCTCCTGCTCTCCTCAAGACTCTGCATAGAAGTGCACAGATGAGCATTAGAACCAGAGTCAAGTACCCAACTAGATGTAGAGGAAATCGTAAGATTAGATTCTATAACGAGCATACCTCCAGAAGGACCATCCTTCTTGTTCTTCAGGGTGGCCAGGTGCTGAGGACAGTTCTATTTCCAATGGCCATCTGAATTGCAGTGGAAACATTTTCTCTTTTCAGCAACCTTCTTCTTCGGTTCTGTCTTCTTCTTCTTCCCATCCACCTTCTGCTTCTTCGTAGATTTTTTCTTCTTTCCAAAAGATTTTCTCTTGGATGAAGTCCGCTCCACAGTAAGGATTGAGCCTTTTGAACTCTTCAAAGAAAGCTCAACCGTAACCAACATGTTCATTAACTCAGCCAAGGTACACTGCATCTTATGCATATGGAAGTTCATGATGAACTGACCATATGCATCGGATAAGGACTGAAGGATCACATCAATCTGAAAATCTTTGTTTAAGATGATACCGAGCTTCTCAAGCTCCTTAAGGTCCTTGATCATTGTTAAACAATGATCTTGGACTGACTGCCCATCATGCATTTTAGCCTTAAAAAGTCTTTGACAGACATGATACTTGGCTGTGCGACTTTGTTCACCAAACAACTCTTGTAGGTAAGCCAACATTTGGCGAGTAGTCATAATATTTTCATGCTGGCGCTATAAGTCATCAGACATTGCACCCAATATGTAGTACCTAGCTTTGTTATCGTCATCCGTCCACTTTTCCAGAGACGCTCTCTGTTCAGCAGTCGGACGTGCTGGCATGGCAAATGAGTCCTGGTCCAAGACATGAGTCAATTTTTTGAAATCCAGAATAATTCTATAGTTTCTCAACCAGTCCTTGAAATTGGGTCCAGTCAATCTATGGGTGTCTAGTATTTTGGTCAGGGGGTTGGATGCAGACATATTTTCTGTAGAGAGTCACAAGTTTCTAGTTAGATTTTGTAATCAGACTTAACCAATTTATTTAGGAGTTTTATTTTTAAACAAATTAGGCTCTCACTATTTTCTCAGATCCCTACACTCCCTAGGTAGAGATGTAAAAATCTCTGTGATTAGTGATTTCTAGTGGGTGGTGCGGTCTCACCGACTGGCTCACCACCTCACCTAACAGTTATTGATGATGGATCAATCGATGAGTGGACAACTTTTATCCAATGATTCTCTAATCATGGTGCATCCAAAATTTGGTCTCTAATTCATGAAGCTCACCGTGTCTGGAATATTGCTCCATTCCTTAGTTTAGTCAGACCCACCATTTGCACGAACTAGATTCCTGATTGAGTCCCTCACTATATCCGAAATATTGAGCACAACCCATCCTCTAATCCATATCATCTAATGCCTAATGGATATGGTTGCATCTTTCCAGTGCAACTGAACCACTATAACCAGTCGAGAACAATCAACCTCGGGAAGGGCCCACACATCCACAATGGTGGAAGACCTTAGACTTAATATTTTTTTAGGAAGATTTAATTTAGGTCTCATTAAACTTGAATTGACATAGTCATAACAGTTATGACTAATCTAGTTGTTGGGAATAGTATCCCAAAGCCAATCGTCAGCCTGTTGATGGTTGTGCTCTTTTTTGTATTAGTATATGAATTATAAATAAATAAAAATTATTTTGATATTTTTTATCATAAATTATTTCATCTTCTAATGAACTTCTATGTTGTGGTGAAGTCCTTAGGACTATTTAGACTCGACAAAAGAGGATTTGTCATTTAGCCCTTAAACCTGTTCGTGACCAAATGATACGTTGTTACCAAGGACAACAATGTTTATCAGTGCTCCAACTTCTCATATGGTGAATAAATTCACCATGTAGAATTTTTAATGTATTAGATACTTGTAATATAAGGACTCCTCCTCTTCTATATGCCACAAAAATTTTACTTAATTTTGGCATTAAATCATAGGAGTTCTGGTTTATCTTTTAAGGCAACGCATTTAATTAAGAGCCTTTATGAAGGACTCTTCAACTTCACATGCTGAAAAGAGGTGGGGCGGCATTTATTTTTGGCATAGATTCTGGTGGGCATAGAGGAGTCTTTCTCCACTTGAAATTAGTTCAAGTTAAATAAGAATCCAATTTAAATTGACCTAATCCCATTAGTTCAAAGGCAATTGGTCTAGGTTAGCTCAAACACTTTGATCTAAACCAATTTAGGAACTTGGGTTAATACAATATGCTAGCATATCAAATTAACCCATAAAATTTATATTAAACTCTAGTTAGATTAGACCAAAGCCAAATTCCAAAGTGTGTGACCTATTGGGTTTCAAATCTAGCTAGCAGTAGACCAAAACTTTCGACGTAACCCTAATCTGATGAGATTAGGTCACCCAAAGAGTCCCAATCATCGTGGACTCTTCCAAATTGATTCCAGAATCAAATTATTTTAATTTTGATGAATCCACAAGTTAAGATTAATGTCTAGCAATATGTCATAACTATCTGAAAGATTTAGAATTTTGATAAAAAATTACCAAAAACCCTTCAGTGGTAAGTTTTCGTGTAATTCAATCCTTCAGTCAAACAACATCCCAGATGAGCTGTGGGTATGAAAATATGTCAAACCTAATCACTTATCATTATGTATCTCGATATGAAGGTGATGATTCAGTTGATGATATATTAAAAATCTTTTTCTAATTATTATCCTATTTTGGCCAAAGACTTCCAGAATCACCGACCTATGAAATTACATAGAATGTTCGCTCCCCTTATTAGGAGTTACTGATCCCTTATTGATCACTTACAATCTTCATGTATACTTCACCATATCTAGAACACCTCATATAAGAATCAAAGAACCAAATTAGTTAGTGAACCAAAATATGGATCCATATACATAAGGTACCATGGCGACCTCAGGTCTAAGGATCACTTACACAACTTCCACTAGAGAATCATCAGTTGACATGTAAATAAGATTCTATCTGATATTCTCTCATAGGTCAATTCAGTGAACTCATTCTCTAATGAGCACCTATATCCTTATATTAGTGTCACCACGTAAATAGTTATGAGATCAACCTGTTGGATTTCAACCATGCAGCAGAAGTGATT
This sequence comes from Elaeis guineensis, assembly GCF_000442705.2. Classification (NCBI taxonomy): domain Eukaryota; kingdom Viridiplantae; phylum Streptophyta; class Magnoliopsida; order Arecales; family Arecaceae; genus Elaeis; species Elaeis guineensis. The sequence continues at coordinate 74,998,896 of NC_025997.2, forward strand.
TTTAAAATTTTTTAAAACACTTAAATCAATAGCTTTATCAAATAAAACTATCGAGCTGAATCTAAAACCCTAGAATCACCTTGTCAAACATGATCAAAGTAAATTTAAGCATGCAAAGAAATAAAATATTATACTTTAACCAAAATAGAAAAGTGGCACGTTGGTGTTCTCCACAAGATCCCAAGGGAGAAGTCCTCCAATGGTGATCCACACGGAAGTTGGCCAAGGTCCTTCCCAACTAGTGCGTAGCCGCAGCCTTGTCTTATCAAGAACACTGTCGGCTTCAAACTTGCATCACGATCGCACCAAAGCCCAGTTGCTTTTGATCTTATCACCAAAATAATATCAAGAAGATACTCTTCAGATGTCATACAATCTAAAATTTAATTTTTAGCTCTAACATATAGAAAAATCAAATTCTAGGACACTCCAACAACACTTACTGAAAATCTCACCACCCTTGTAGCAACTTTTGCCACTCAAATTCTCCTCTTTTTTTTCTTAAATTTTTTTTAATTTTTTTATTATAATTTTTGTATCCCTTCTCTTTAGCTCACCTAAAAATCTCAGTCAGAAGCTATATGAGGCATCCCCTATAAATAGGGGACCAGGGGACATTACATGGGATGAAGGGGCACCAACTTTTGGCAGTACAACTTCCCATGCTCCAAATAAATTCACCTAGTAAAGTTTTGGTGATTCAAATACTTGAAGTAGAAGGACTCTTTCTTCTCTACATGTCATAAAAATTTTATTAATTTTTGATATTAAAACATAGGATTTCTAATTTATCTTTTAAGGCAATGCATTTAATAAAGAGCCTTCTTTAAGAAGGACTCTTAATTTCTCATGCTGATTTTAGGTGGGCGGAAATTATATTTTTGTGTGGCTTTTGGTGAATGTGGAGAAGTCCTTCTCCACTTAAAACTAGTCCAAGTTGGATAAGGATCCAATCCAAATTGATCCAATCCCATTAGGTCAAAGCCAACTGGTCTAGGTTAGCTCAAATACTTTGAACCAAATCAATTTGAGAACTTGGGTTAATACAATATGCTAGCATATCAAATTAACTCATAGAATTTATATTAAACTCTAATTAAATTAGATCAAGGCTAAATCTCAAAGTGTGTAACTCATTGGGTTCCAAATCTAGCCAGTAGTGGATTCGAACTTTCAATGTAACCCTTATCCGATGAGGTTAGGTCACCCGAAGAGTCCAAATTAATTTGAACTCTTCCAAATTGATTTTAGAATCAAATTCTTTCAATTTTTGTCAAGTTCACAAGTTAAGATTGATGTCTAGCAATATATTATGACTATCTGAAAGATTTAAAATTTTGATAAAAAATTATCAAAATATCCTTCAGTGGTAAGTTCCTATGTAATTCAATCCTTCAGTCAAATAATATCTCAGATGAGCTGTGGGTATGAAAATATGTCAAACCCAATCACTTATCTTGATGTATCTCAATCTGAAGGTGATAATTTAGTTGATGATATATTAAAAATCTTTTTCTAATTATCATCCTACTTTGACCAAAGACTTCCAGAATCACCATCCTATGAGATCACATAGGATGTTCGCTCCCCTTATTAAGAGTGACTGATCTCTTATTGATCAGTCACAACCTCTATGCATACTTCAATATATCAAGAATATCCCACACAAAGATCAGAGATCAAAGTTAGGTAGTGAACCAAAATATGGATCCATATACATAAGGTACCATGGTGACCTCAAGTCAAAGAATCACTTACACAACTCCCACTAAAGAATTATCAGTTGATATGTAAATAAGACTCCATCTGATTATTCTCTCACCGGTCAATTTAGTGAACTCATTCTCTAATGAGCATCCATATCTTTATATTAGTGTCACCATATAAGTGGTTGTGAGATCAATCATCCTCATTTCGAGTATGCATAGGACATGCCAGTCTTACTGATATCATTAATCTTTGACTCAATGTACCAACGACTAAGAATATTTTAGATCAAGATGTTGGGAATTGTATCCTAAAATCAATCATGTGACAATTGAGTTCATCCTTGCATATGAATTATTGATTATTGAATAATAATTATTCTGATATTTTTCATCACAAAGTGACATCTTTCTTGAACTCTTGTACTGTGATGAAGTCTCTAGAACTATGCTAGTGTACGATAAAGAGAGGATTTATCATATAATTCTTAAACAAGTTCATGACCAAATGATACGTCATTACGGGATGATGACATTTATCGAGTGAAGGTCATTGTGTGCCATATGGGTTGGTTGTCCTCTTAATCAAGAAGTATGGTGACACTAGTATGGCATACAGGTGAGATATAAGGGTACATCATCATTGAACAAGTGACTCACTTGTTGAGCGTTCTGCTATCAAGAGCTGCTCATGAAATACATAGATATAAATATCCTTCAGACCTGAGATCACCATAGCGACTTGCAAGCAACTCACTGTGCTTTGGTGCCAAACTATCTGGATTTTTAATACAGAGTGGAAGGCTACTGGGTACAGTCAAGTACTTGCAAAGTCTATGTGTGGATCAAGATAGGATTGACCCCTCCAGATTGTTGGAGTTGATGTATCACTATATTTTAATTTAGTAAAACCTTGGCCAGGATAATCCATGAGATAGATTTGAAAGGTTGAAATACAATGTGGATGAAGCAATCTCGGTTGACAGTTAACCTGAGACCATCTTAGAGCATCCAGGGTCAAAAAAATGAATTATGTAGTAACCATGAGTATGGGTTTTGAAATATTCTTTTACGATAATTCGACCTATCTAGATGTCGAGAGTCATTGCTAGATGGTATCTCGATTAGTACAAAAATTGGTTCTTGTGCTACCGACTTAGTGTTTGATCCTATGGAGTCACGCACACAAGTCAGACAAAGTAGGAAGAAATTAACCTATGTTTATATATTCAATCTAGAAGTACTTGATTCGATTGAACATATAAGCTAACTTGATTGAGGATTGAGTTATGGGTCAAATGAAATTGAAGAGTTGACTATGTCTAGCTAGTGCTACACATGAGGTTCAGGTTCAATGCCAGAGATGAACAATTTCTATCTATGATCCATGAAACATATGAAAGATTGAATTTGAATACTAATTAATTTTAGATTAGATCTAAATTAATTAGACTTAAATAGGTTCAAAATTCAAGTTAGACTTGGTACAAAAGTCGTAAAGAGTTGAGGATTGACAGCCTTTTGAAATTATTTCGAATCGACTTCGAATCGAACTCGAATCGGATCTGTTTTGGATGAGATATGAGTATTCTTACTTGCACTGAGAATACCTACTCATGAAGCATGATCAAAAATTTTTGATACTTATTTGAGGCATCCCAAGTGGGTGTGGGAGTGCGTGCAAAGTAGATGTCATAAGTGATGGCAATTATATCTCATATAGGAGTCCTTCTTTCATGAGTATTAGACCAATTCAAATCAGATTTGAATAAAGAATCCTCTTCACACTGGGTCATGAGAATCATCTAAATAAAGAAGGTCTCTATCCATGGATGAGAGAAGAGAATAGAATAGCAAACAAATCAAATTAAGAGAAGAGAGAAAGAGAGAGATAGGCATGTGAAGAGAGAGGTCCTTCATCTTCTACATCTCTCCCATTGTTGCCACCTCCTCTTCTTGGGCGTGGATCCTTCTTAGGCATCCTATCTACTGGTGTAAGGTATCACATCATTACATCTTATCCCAAGATTGATTGAGTTGCAAAGCCAATTGGATTGGAGTTCATCCTGCTTTCCTGCGGTATCTGACGTGCATGCAAAGTAGAGGATCTGCATATCCAGGCCTCCGTGAAGGTTTATATCAGATAATTTATAATTTGATCCTTGGTTTTACTATGATTCAGGTAAGAATTTGATCCTTAAATAAGTAAAATATTAGAAAAAATTTTTAGATGCAACCTGGGCATTCTGGAGGGAAACTATTTCCTTCCTTTCAACTGGTGTCAGAGCAGGCTTGAAATATATACTTACAAAATAGAATTTTTTATAATTATTTATATGAGATATAATTAATATTTTTTTATAATATTAAATATCATTTAAATCTATTTATATAAAATTTTTGATCTAATTTTGATTGGATTAGAGGTGCCTAATCAATGGTTGATTGAGGTTGTTATAAATATGTTATAACAGAATTCTGCTGTTGCTGAATTTTTGATAAAAATTAATATAAATTAAAAATATATTTTAAATTTATTTTAATAAAATTTTAATTTTATTATTTTTTTATAAATTAAAGATTATTTCATATTTAAATTTAATTTATTTTGATGGAATTTAGATCTAAATCCTATCATAATTCAGCACTACATGAAAATAGATTTTACCAGAAATTAATTTTTTATGTATTCATAGTTGTATCTAATTATTTTTTTATTTGATATCAAATATAAAATTGATATTTTATAATCAGTATAAGATAAGTTTTAGTTTTGATATGATGTATATAATACATCAAATCTAATTGGATTAAATGAAGAACATAATTGATGATATTAAGGATATATTCATGACATAAAATAGTTTTATCAATAATTGTATGTTGATGTAATTATATATGAAATTAGATTTCAGATCTTAATAGTCTAGTACTCGAATTGATGAGATCATCAGACCATCCGATCATAAGAGATTGAAGAGATTAATCTCTTTTGCCTATTCGATGGGCTCTCTTATGACGTATAGGGGTGTCACTGTGATCCAATTTCATGAAGAAGAAAAGTGAATAGATTTTTATATATTATTTTGATTATAAATATATTTAGATTAGATATAAAGTAATTTATAATTCATTATAATAAGATAAAATTTAGATATAAAATTATTTTAGATCTGAATTATATGTTACATATGATGTAATTGGTATTGATGTAAAAGTTGTCATGATACATGAGACGTATGAATGAAGTTTAGATCATACCTATGTATGTTTAATTGTTAAACATATTATAAAAATTTATTTTCATGTATTGAAACATATGGTATGCTTCACTTAAAATCCTTGTAGAATAGTTCTACAAACTGAAACACACATTTCACACACTTAATTTTGAATTAAGTTTGAATGATCTACAATTGAGAATTGAAGATTATTAAGACACCACATAATATGATGAGCAAAGGGTTAGCATGAATCAAGTCCTTTTAATGGGTTAGACCTAGGGTTAGGAACACATATGGACTAAGTAAAGAAATTGATTAAATCTAATCAAGTATTGAATTAGATTAGGTCAGTATTTCTCTAAATCAATCTCAATAGTTAAAGTTTGATCAAGTCCATGTGTTTGACCCTAATAAATAGACCATAATCATGGCTCTGTGGTTGAGCCTGAATCTTCTGGTGTGTCAAATTGAAACTAATTAACCAGTTGGTGTCTAAGATAAGTTTGGCAGATTCGATCAAGTAGTTTTTAATTAGGAGCTATTCACCTAGATGCGTCTATGGTGAGTTAAAGGCAGATCCCTCCCACTGATCTCACTTACCTGGCCAACATGGTAGATTATATTTTAATTAGATCACTAGTCGATTGATGCAGACCCATGCCATTAAGGTGAATTAGTGTGACTGATTTAGGTGTCTTTAGACCAGCTTGTGTTTAATCCTTTATATGACTTGGTGAAGTCAGTGGAAGGATTTACAGCTTGCAGGTCGACTTTTTCTCTTATTCTCAGATCAATGAAATCAAATCTTCTAAATTATTAGGTCCATAAAGTGATAAAATTATGAGATAACTTGGTCATTGCCTCCCATTAAAGTGTGTGATAATGAGTCCAATATTCCAAATAGGCATTGAGGGCACCACACACCTGGTGTCTATTATGTATTGGAATTATCATTCATCATATGACCATCATGATGTACCTTCAGATCAATGCATAGGTTGGTCGAGCCACACTCGGATCTAGACATCCATTTGTTGGATGCACTTGATGTGTCATGTTAATGGTTGGACCTAACTAGAATTTTCAGTGGAGGTGCCACACACCTGCTGAAGGGATGTCTGTGGCAAAATCCAATACTAGAAGTTGTTTGGAGAAATAATTGGTTATGAACCTACACATGGATGCACTAGGGTTAGCCGAGCCATACTCAGGTCTGAATGTAGTTCATGTGGATTCTAGTACCCGCTAAGGAATTAATGTAATTCTTCGAATTGAAGATAGAGGCTATCAATTCATAAAAAATAGTGGGAGGACCTTTAGACTAAAATCCATATCTTCAGGATTAAAAAAATAATTCATATACTAATAAGCTAATATTTTTTCTTTTCAGTTATGGCCAACACACTATCCCTCCATTCATTGTTGGACAGCAACAAGCTCACCGAACCCAACTATGATAGCTGGTATCGAAAGTTGAAGATCGTGTTGGAGCATGAAAAGATTTTGTATGTCCTTATGAATCAGGCACCCGAAAAACCTATAGCCAATGCTTCTCGTGCTGCAAGGACACTTACATGAAGTGGCTTAATGATCGCATGACTGTGCTGTTAGATGTGTGCCCTAGATGCCAGATTGGCTGACACATTCCTGTACAAATATAAGGGCAAATTTATAATTTTGACTATAAATGAATAAAAAATTTATTCTACTATCACATTGTGTACATTATGTCTGTGATACATCCTTTCAGTTAGTAGGAATATTAATTCATATTTTCAAGAGTTAAAAATTTAAGGCATGAATTTACATAACTAACTCATAAACAGCTCCTAACCATAGGATCATCACGAGGATGGTGATCGATCTAGAAGGTTGGTATATGATCGCTTTCTTAGGGTAGATGTGTCTTGAGTTTATGGTATGGAGACACCAGAGTGAGAGTACAGGTATTCATTGAGAACAAGAGTACTGAGCGTGACCACCTCGAGTAGTCATAAGGAAGTCTACCTTCTCGTCGATGACTAGCTCGATGCTGCAGCTGTGTGTCTAGTTTTTTGACCTGAGGTGCATCGACAGTTTACCTTGAATGTGTTATAGTTTGACTACACCATAACTCGATCTTCTGGCCATTCGGAACCTTGAGGTGTATGTTAGCTGTAGCATATTCATTGTAGGAACCAGATTGCACCAAGAAGGGATCTATTAACCTTGGTAGATGAGAGTAGTTCTATGATGATCGAAAGATCAAGTCCTTAAGTCCATGGCCATGGTAGAGTGAAATAATGGAAAAAAGTTTTTCATTGGGTTTTACATCAGACTCAAATCGATCGATTGATTCATATGATTGATGTTGGGTTTGATGAGTTCACCTTAACCCTAATATAGTCAGGACTCATGATAGAAGAACTCAATCACACAGGTAGCTACACCGAGAGGTTCATCTTCATTTCTAATGGGATGCTACCATATACTGCTAGGTATCACTGGTGGATTTTGGGAGCAATTAGAATGATCTTGATGATTGATCATTCTAAATTGTATGAATCAGATGAGTTCTGATCCATCGAAAGGAGTTTTGATGATGTCGATGATGAGATCATGACATGTCTCATTACCATACAAAAATGAACCTAACTGAGTCACACAAACAAAAGTTAAGGTCTGAATGTCATCAATTTAGCTAGCCCAGTTCGATTGATTTGGATTAGATCCAATTAGGTTCAAAGAAATCGTGTTAGCACACGATTGAGCCTAACTTTCTCCTCATGCAATCTTTTTCATCTCGATTGAGCCAAATGTGATTTGACTCACCCAGAGAACCTTGAGAAGATTTTTCTCAGTCTGACTGGAGTCAATCCAGCTCAAAAAAGTCTTATCTTAATTCATGAGATGAATTTAAGACAACACCTACCAATTTCTGTCACCTGCCATTTTCGTTTTAGGACATCGGTCAAACATTGACTTATGGATCTTAAACTGAAGGCTACTTGGCAAGAGATCATTGGAAAAATTTTATGGAGTATCCACCTGCTAAATTAGGCCTCAAAGTGGGTGCCAAGATCAGATTGGGCATGCGCCCCAAGTGTATAAGGATAGAGTCCCATGAGATGAGGACTCTATGCCTTGGGACTCTATGCCTTGATCGACTCAAACTGTTGGGCGCCAATCTCATTGTGTTTATCCAATGTTGGCACCAACAGTAGGAGGTTTTGGTGGGATTCTTATCTGATATAATCAGATGACATCACTCCATCAATCAAAATTTTTCTAAAATTAATTAAAATTTTTTGATTGGTCGAATATGTGGCACTGCGTGGCGCAACAGGGTCTATTTAAACCGTGTCTGTGCCTAGGGTTTAGAGAATCTACTTAATCCCTAGCAAAATCCTAGTATCCCTCCACTTCTTCATACCTCCTCTAGTCCTCTCTCTCCTCTCTTCACGTCCAAGAAGTTGGGCATCCATCTGGTGCTTATCCAAGGCATGGTGGCTCCCTAATCAGAAGGCTGCAGAAATTTGTCGAGAAGTTGCTGCTCCAACTTCAGAAGATCTTTTGAAGATCTTTCAGATCTGATTTTTGGAATAGAGATTTGCAAGGAGAAGATGATCCAGATCCTACTCGAGTGGATACCGGTAGAGGCCAGGCGACTACATGGCTATTTTTGAACCTCGGGCATTGCTGCGATCATCTACAGGGTAATCTAGTTACCCTAAAGGTATTTCTCTAATCCTCAAGTTTTAGATTTAATTTTAGATTAAATATTAGATAATAAGAATTAGATCTAATAGACCTTAGATCTAAAATAAAGTAAAATAATTTTTTAAAAAAATATTTTATCTCAGATCTCATTAGATCTAGAAGATCCTACAAGGAAAAAGGTAGTTTTTCCTTCAACTGGTATCAGAGCCAGGTTGATGGTTCTATTTTAGATCTAATTTAGATCTAATTTTTATTTTTATTTATCTAATATTGATGGATTTTAGATGTCACATCATATGTGATAGGATCTGAAATCAAAAAATTTAAAATTAAATCTAAATAGGTCTAACATGTATGAGATGCATGACTAGACTAGGAGTAGTTTGATCTATGAATAGTCTTATAGTTTTATATTTTAATATAATTAAAATATAAATTAGATTTAATTTATTTTTTATTTTTTTAATATTATAAATATTATATTTAGATCAAAAAATAAAAAATAAAATTTAATTAATTCATAAGATTGATCTATTACATGCCTAGACTAGTTGTAGAAATGTTCTAGTAACTGTCTAGAATAGATTTCATATTGAATAATTTAATTTAAATCTTATTTTTTAGATGTTGTATGTGATGTATCAGATCTGAAAGCATACTAATTAGATCAGATTTTAATACATGAGATGTATGCAAAGCATGTATAAGTTAGATCTAAAATTATATATGTGATATGTAACTTAGATCTAACTAGTTTTGTAGTTAAATCAATATTTCTGATTAAGGTGTTCCTCATGGCTGTCCGGTCATAAGAACAAAGTAGGGTTTAAGACCCTCTCCTCCCATTCAATGGGGTGTTCTTATGGCGTGTAGGGGTGCTGCGCGTTCATCTTTAATCAGAAATCAAACTTACTTTCAGCAAAACCCTAGATCCTGAAACCCAAAGATTTATTTTACATATTTTATTTATGAACCCAAGACTTAATTAATGAATTAAGCTTATGAAATTAAATTAGGTCTAAAATTGAGAATTTCAGATCTAAGTCATTTTCATAAAATTGGGTTCGGGCTTGGGTAGCTCAATTCGGTCTAGCGGTTGATCAAATCAAATCAAAAGTTGGTTAGGTGGGATCATGAAAGCTAATAATTGACCAACCTAATAGGATTAAGTCTAGGTCAAGGTCGAATCACATTCATATGTGACTCGATCAAGTTAAGACCTAATTTGGCTCAGTGGTTAGAGCCTGGATTGTAGGCTAACCCAATTGATTCTGGTTTGACAATTTGGTGTCTAAGGTAAGTTGGGCAGAAGCGACCGAATGGTTTTTAATTGGGAGCTACTCGACTCGAATGCGTTCTTGTCGAGTTAATGGCATATCCCTTCCATCAGTCTCACTTACCTAGCCATATGTGTCGACCCAGTTCTGATTTGAGGTGACTAACAATTCAAGCTAACCCATGCCACTAGGTTAGTCATAATTGTTATGACTATATCAAGTCAAGTTTAATGAGACCTAAATTAAATCTCCCTAAGAAAATATTAAGTCTAAGATCTTCCACCATTGTGGATGTGCGGGCCCTTCCCAGGGTTGATTATTCTCGACTGGTTACAGTGGTTCAGTTACACCAGGAAGACGTAACCATATCCATTAGGCATTGAATGCTATGGATTAGAGGATGGTTTGTGCTCAATATTTCAGATACGGTGAGGGACTCGATCAGGAATCTAGTTCGTGCAAATGGTGGGTCTAACTTAACTAAGGATTGGAGCAATATTTTGGACACGGTGAGCTTCATGAATTAGAGACCAAGTTTTGGGTGCACCATGATTAGAGAATCATTGGACAAGAGTTGTCCACTCATCGGTTGACCCATCACCAATAACTATTAGGTGAGGTGATGAGCCAATCGGTGAGACCGCACCACCCACTAGAAATCACTAATCATAGAGATTTTCACATCTCTACCTAGAGAGATTAGGGATCTGAGAAAATAGTGGGAGCCTAATTTGTTTAAAAATGAAACTCCTAAACAAATTGGTTAAGTCTGATTACAAAATCTAACTAGAAACTCTTGACTCTCTACAGGAAACATGTCTGCATCCAACCCCCTGATCAAAATATTAGACACCTACAGATTGACTGGACCTAATTTCAAGGACTGGTTGAGGAACTACAGAATTATTCTGGGTTTCGAGAAATTGACTCATGTCTTGGACCAGGACCCACCTGCCATGCCAGCACGTCTGACTACTAAACAGAGAGCATCTCTGGAAAAGTAGACGGATGAAGATAATAAAGCCAGGTACTACATATTGGGTGCCATGTCTGATGACTTGCAGTGTCAGCATGAGAATATTATGACTACCCACCAAATATTGGCTCACCTACAAGAGTTGTTTGGTGAACAAAGTCGCACAGCCAAGTATCAAGTCTGCCAAAGATTTTTTAAGGCAAAAATGCATGATGGACAGTCAGTCCAAGATCATTATTTGACAATGATCAAAGACCTTGAGGAGCTTGAGAAGCTCGGTATCATCTTAGATAAGGATTTTCAAATTGATGTGATCCTTCAGTCCTTGTCCGATGTATATGGTCGGTTCATCATGAACTTCTATATGCAAAGATGCAGTGTACCTTGGCTGAGTTAATGAACATGTTGGCTACGACTGAGCTTTCTTTGAAGAGTTCAAAAGGCTCAATCCTTACTGTGGAGTGGACTTCTTCCAAGAGAAAATCTTTTGAAAAGAAAAAAAAGTCTGTGAAGAAGCAGAAGGTGGATGGGAAGAAGAAGAAGATGGAACCAAAGAAGAAGGCTACTGAAAAGGAAAAATATTTTCACTGCAATTCAGACGGCCATTGAAAATGAAACTATCCTCAGTACCTGGCCACCCTGAAGAACAAGAAGGATGGTCCTTCTGGAGGTATGCTCATTATAGAATCTAATCTTACGATTTTCTTTGCATCCAATTGGGTACTTGACTCGGGTTCTAGAGCTCATTTGTGCACTTCTATGTAGGGTCTTGAGGAGAGCAGGAGGTTGAGGGATGGGGATATGATCCTATGTGTCAAAAATAGAGCAAGAGTTACTACTGTGGCCGTGGAAACCTACCCTCTGCGATTATCGTTAGGATTAGATTTAGTTCTAAGAGATTTTTATTATGTGCCTGCAGCAAGCAGAAATTTAATTTCTGTTTCATGTTTAGTACAAGAAGGCTATGTGATTAGCTTTCATAAGAACCATTATAACATAATTTATGAAAATAATAAAGTTGCAAATAATTTTTTTTTAATGATCTCTATCAGCTACATATTGAAGTATCTGTATTTCATATCGAGCAAAATGTGAATGCCATGGGAATTAAAAGGCCTAGAGATAGTCTAAATGATAGGTATCTGTGGCACCTAAGGCTAGGTCATATAGCGGAAGATAGGATTAACAAATTAAAGAAATCCGGGCTATTGAGTCCGTTGACTTTTGAGTCATATCCAGTTTGTGAATCATGCCTTCAAGGCAAAATGACCAAGCTCCTTTTTATAGGACATAGGAAAAGGGCCTCAGACCTACTTGCCCTAGTACATACAGATGTATGCGGCCCATTTGATGTACCGGCTAGAGGCAACTATGTCTACTTCATTACCTTCATGGATGATATGTATAGGTACGGATATGTGTTTGTAATGAAACACAAGTCTGAAGCCTTTGAAAAGTTCAAAGAATTCAGACATGAAGTAGAAAAATAAATAGAAAAATCCATTAAGGTTCTTCGATCAGATCGAGGAGGAAAATACCTTAGTCGGAAGTTCCTAGACAATCTTAAGGACAATGGCATAGTCTCTCAATGGACTCCACCTGGAATGCCATAACTCAACGGAGTTTTAGAATGGAGAAATCAGATCCTATTAGATATGGTCCGTTTCATGATGATCTTCACGGACGTCCCTGAGTTTCTTTGGGGATATTATCTCATGATAGCAATATATATATTGAATAAGATTCCCTCTAAAACTATTCCTACCACACCGTATGAGATATGACATAGTAAGAAATCAAGTCTGAGTCATCTCAGAATTTAGGGTTGTCCGGCTCATGTCAAGAGACAGCAAGTGGACAAGTTAGAGTTCAGGTCTTTTAGAGCTCGGTTCATAGGATATCCTAAAGAGTCATTGGGATACTATTTCTATATTCCAGAAGATCACAATGTGATTGTGAATCGACATACTATTTTTTTTGAAAAATAGTTTATTCAAGATAGTGGCATCAGAACCCAAGAGCAATGAGCTAAAGAACTTGAGGAACCCAATGAATTAGAACCAGTCCTAACACAACCTCTTCCACCTCGTAGATCGATTAGGATTTCCCATCCTCTTGAAAAGTACTTAGATACTATACAAGAAGAAGTAGAGGAAATGTTCCTCATGGAAAATAGGGCTCATGGTGATGACCCCAAGACCTATGATGAGGTGATATCAGATATCGACTCTGAGAAATGGTTAGAGGCAATGAGGTCAGAAATTGACTCGATGCACTCAAACCAAGTCTGGACCTTGGTAGATCCATCTAAAGATATTGTACCTATTAGGTATAAATGGATCTTCAAGAGAAAGATAGGTGCAGATGAAAATGTGCAGACATTCAAGGCTAGGCTCGTAGAGAAAGGTTATAGTCAGCATGAAGGCATTGGCTATCAGGATACCTTCTCGTCCGTAGCCATGCTAAAATCCATCCGCACATTGCTTGCTGTTGCAACCTATTTCGATTATGAAAAATGGCAGATAGATGTGAAAACGACATTCTTAAATGGATATCTTGAGGAAGATATCTATATGGAACAGTCGCTTAGTTTCACATCCAGTGATGATGATCACAAGATCCGCAAGCTGCAAAGGTCCATTTATGGACTTAAGCAAGCATCTTGGAGCTGGAATACTCATTTCAATGATGTGATCAAAATATTTGATTTCATTAAGAACGAGGAGGAACCATGTGTGTTCAAGAAGGTCAATGGGAGTGTAGTTATCTTCCTTGTATTGTATGTAGATGACATCCTCCTAATTGGAAATGATATTTTCATATTGACCTCAGTCAAAATATGGTTGCCTAAAGAGTTCTCTCTGAAAGATCTATGAGAGGCATCCTTTATACTGGGTATTAAGGTCTATAGAGATAGACCAAATAGGATGCTAGGACTTTCACAAAAGATGTACATAGAGGAGGTGCTAAAAAGGTTTAGCATGAAAAACTCCAAAAGAGGTTTAGTATTTTTTAGACATGGCATTCATCTCTCCAAGAAGATGTGCCCTAACACACTTGAGGAGATTGAACGCATGAGCAAGATCCCTTATGCTTCGACAATAGGAAGCCTCATGTATGCCATGCTATGTACATGACCTGATATAGCCCATGCTGTGAGTGTCACAAGCAGATATCAGTCGAATCCAGACAAAGAGCACTGGACTTTTGTGAAATATATCCTTAAGTACTTGAGAAGGACTAAGGATATGTTTCTAGTCTTTGAGAATGGAGAACTCCAGGTTCAAAGATTTACAGACTCAGACTTTATGTCTGATATAGATGATCGAAAGTCAACATCTGGGAGTCTGTTCATTTGCAATGGTGGTGCAGTTAGCTGGAAGAGTTTCAAGCAGACGGTGATTGCTGATTCCACCATGGAGGTAGAGTATATTGCTGCATTGGAAGCTGCGAAGGAGGTATTCTGGTACAAGAAGTTTGCTGCAGAGCTTGGAGTGATGCCATCGGATGCCATTCCTCTTTACTGTGACAATAATGGTGCCATAGCCCTAGCTAAGGAGCCAAGGTCTCACCAGAAGTCCAAGCATATCGAGCGGTGATTCCATCTGATCCATGATTACCTCAAAAAAGGTTGTGTCGAGGTTAAGAGAGTCGACTCCACAGACAATGTGGCAAACCCACTGACAAAGCCATTAGGCCAACAAAAGATCGAAGCCCACCTTGAGAAGATGGGACTTAGATATGTAGCCAATTGGCATTAGGTCAAGTGGGAGTTTGTTAGATGTGTGCCCTAAATGCCAGATTGGCTGACACATTCCTATACAAATGTAAGGATAAATTTATAATTTTGATTATAAATGAATAAAAGAGATTATTCTACTATCACATTGCGTACATTATGTCTGTGATACATTCTTTGAGTTAGTAGGAATGTTAATTCATATTTTCAAGAGTTAAAAATTTAAGGCATGAATTTACATAACTAACTCATAAACAGCTCCTGACCATAGGATCATCACGAGGATGGTGATCGATCTGGAAGGTTGGTGTATGATTGCTTCCTTAGGATAGATGTGTCTTGAGTCTATGGTGTGGAAATATTGGAGTGAGAGTATAGGTATTCATTGAGAATGAGAGTACTGAGCATGACCACCCCGAGCAGTCATAAGGAAGTCTACCTTCTCGTCGATGACTAGCTCGATGCTGCAGCTATGTGTCTAGTTCTTTGACCTGAGGTGCATCGACAGTTCACCTTGAGTGTGTTATAGTTTGACTACATCATAACTCGATCTCCTAGCCATTCAGAACCGTAAAGTGTATGTTGGCTATAGCATATTCATTGTAGGAACCAGATTGCACCAAGATGGGATCTATCAACCTCGGTAGATAAGAGTAGTCCTATGATGATCGAAAGATTGAGTCCTTAAGCCCATGGCTATGGTAGAGTGAAATAATGAAAAAAGGTTTTCCATTGGGGTTTCACATCAGACTCGGATCGATCGATTGATTCATATGACTGATGTTGGATTTGATGAGTTCACCTTAACCCTAATTCAGTCAGGACTCATGATATCAGAACTCAATCACACAGGTAGCTGCACTGAGAGGTTCATCTTCATTTTTGATGGGTTACCACCATATACTGCTAGATATCACTGGTGGATTTTTGGAGCAATTAGAATGATCTTGATGATTGATCATTCGAAATTGTCTGAATCAGAAGAATTCTGGTCCATCGAAAGGAGTTTCGATGATATCGATGATGAGATCATGACATGTCTCATTACCATACAAAAATAAATTTAATTGGATCACACAAACAAGAGTTAGGGTTTGGATGTCATCAATTGAGCTAGTCCAGTTCGATTGATTTGGATTAGATCCAATTAGGTTCAAGAAAATCGTGCTAGCACACGATTGAGCCTAACTTTCTCCTCGTGCAATCTTTTTCATCTTGACTGAGCCAAATGTGATTTGACTCACCCAGAGAACCTTGAGAAGGTTTCTCTCAGTCTGACTGGAGTTAGTCTAGCTCAAAAAAGTCTTGTCTTAATTCATGAGATGAATTTAAGACAACACCTGCCAATTTCTGTCACCTGCCATTTTTGTTTTAGGACATCGATCAAACATTGACTTATGGATCTTAAACTGAAGGCCACTTGGCAAGAGATCATTGGAGAGCTTTTATGGAGTATCCACCTACTAAATTAAGCCTCAAAGTGGGTGCCAAGATCAGATTGGGCATGCACCCCAAGTGGATAAGGATAGAGTCCCATAAGATGAGGACTCTATGCCTTGATCAACTCAAACTATTGGGCGCCAATCTCACTGTGTTTATCCAGTGTTGGCACCAATAGTAGGAGGTTTTGGTGGGGTTCTTATCTGATATGATCAGATGACATCACTCCATCAATCAAAATTTTTCTAAAATTAATTGAAATTTTTTGATTGGTCGAATGATGTGGCACTGCATGGCGCAGCAGGGTCTATTTAAACCCTATCCGCATCTAGGGTTTAGAGAATCTGCTCAATCCCTAGCAAAAGCCAAATATCCCTCCACTTCTCCACACCCCCTCTGGTCCTCTCTCTCCCCTCTTCACGTCCAAGAAGTTGGGCATCCATCTAGTGCTTGTCCAAGGCGTGGTGGCTCCCTGATCAGAAGGCTGCAGGAATTTATCGAGAAGCTACTACTCCAGCTTTAGAAGATCTTTTGAAGATCTTTTAAATCAGATCTAGATCTAATTTTTAGAGTAGAGATTCACAAGGAGAAGATGATCCAGATTTTGCTCGAGTGGATATCGGTAGAGGCCAGACGACTGCATGGCTATTTTTGAACCTATAGGGTAATCTAGTTATCCTAGAGGTATTTCTCTAATCCTCATGTTTTAGATTTAATTTTAGATTAAATATCAGATAATAAGAATCAGATCTAATAGACCTTAGATCTGAAATAAAGTAGGATAATTTTTTTTAAAAAATATTTCGCCTTAGATCTCATTAGATCTGGAAGATCCTATAAGAAAAAAGGAAATTTTTTCTTCATGTGCATTGCATGATAAGGGAAGCTATGAACGATGAACTTAGTCGTAAGTTCGAGGATGCGCAGCCTGAGGAGATGATTCAAATATTGAATGAGTCCTTCAGCATTCCTGAGGATGCGAAGAGATATAAAACCTTCTGTGCAGTGTTCTATACCTGTATGCGAGAGGGAGCTTTAGTCATCGATCATGTATTATACATGATTAAGCAGATTGAACACCTTAGCAAATTTGGCTTTTCGTTGCATGAATAGTTAGGCAAGGATGCTATCTTTAATTCGCTACCGAAATCCTACCTACCCTTTCTCAGTCATTATAGAATGATGAAGACTGCAGTAAACTATTATGGTTTGTTAGGATTACTGCAGACTTTTGAGAAGGATCACCAGCTCCAAAAAGAGTCAGTGAATTTAGTTCGAGGTTCATCTGCAGGGCATCGATCCTCTAGGAGAGAAAAGAAGAAAAAGGTGCAAAAATCCTATGTCGTCGATCCCAAGCAGAGCAAACCATCAAAAGTTGACAAGAGCCAAGCAGAGTGCTGGGTTGTTTGAAAAGAAATTATCCTGTTTATATGGCCACCCTTGATCCAAACAGGCCTAAGAGCAAGAGAAAGAGACAAGTGGTTGCTTCACAAGATATTTATGTGATAACACCTTGAAATTTCTCTATTTGTGATACTACTACCTGGGTATTGGACACTGAAAGTTTTATTAATATATGCAATTCGTTGCAGGGATTGCAGGTAAGTAAAAAATTTTGAGAGGACAAGCTGTTCCTTAACGTTGGAGATGGAAGCCTTGTTCCAGTTCTAGCCTTGAAAACTTTACAGCTTGTCTTCGAGTCTAGTAGTGTCATGTTAGATGATTGTCATTATTGTCCCTCCTTTATGATGAATGTCATCTCTGTAGGCCTTTTGGCCAAACTTGGTTACAAGTTTATAATAAAGGATGATTTTTGTGATATCATTATGAATGATACTATAATTATGAATGGACAATTAAAATATGGCATATACATAATATCACAACCTGTTAGTGTAATGTACACACCTAGTAAACATTTCAAAATAGATAATGTCAGCAAATCCTACCTTTGGCATTGTAGGCTTGGTCATGTGAACAAAAATAGGATTGACAGTTGATCAAGAAATATGTCCTTGAGATAGATGATTGTGAATCATTGCCTACCTGTGAATCTTATCTACTTGGTAAGATAACTAAGTCACCTTTTAAAGAAAAAGGTAAAAGAGCCAATGATGTCCTAGGTCTAATACATACTAATGTATGTGGGCCTATGAATATAAGTGCCAAAGGAGGATACTACTACTTTATTACGTTTACAGATGACCTATCGAAATATGGGTATGTCTATCTTATGAAGCATAAGTCAGAATTATTTGAAATGTTCAAATGATTCTATGCTGAAGTAGAAAAATAAACTGAAAAGAGTATTAAGATTCTTCGGTTAGATCGAGGAGGTGAATACCTCACCAGTGAGTTTCTGACATATCTAGAAGAGAATGGGATTCTCTCATAATGGATCCCTCCTAGAACACCACAACATAATGGTGTGTCCGAAAGGAGGAATCGAACCTTGTTAGAGATGGTCCGATCTATGATGGGCTTTTTTAGTCTACCAATATTTTTTTAGAGATATGCTCTAGAGACTGCCTGCTATATTTTGAATAAGATGCCCAGTAAGTTTATCGATAAAACTCCATATGAGATATAGACTGGGTACAAGCCGGTGCTTTCACATCTTAGGGTCTGGGGGTGTCCAGCTTATGTCAAGTGTTTAAAGACATATAAGCTTGGATCAAAGTTCGATAAATGCTTGTTTGTAGGGTATCCAAAGAAAATTAAAGGATACTACTTCTACCTCATTGCAGAACAAAAAGTGTTTGTCAACAGTCGGGCAGTCTTTTTAGAAAAGGAGTTCCTTGGTGAAGGAGTAAATACCTGTAAAATTAAACTTGATGAAGTTCATGAGGTGGAAGGACCGACACATATAGAATTAGGTTCGATTGGTGAATCGAATTCGGAGCCAGTAAAGGCACCATTAAGGAGATCTGGTAAAGTACTGCATCAGTCGGACAGATATTACGACTTTTTAGTCCAGGATGGTGATCCTATTGAACTTGATGAGAATGATGAGGATCCGATCACCTATATGGAGGCCATGCAAAGGCCCGACTCCCAAAAATGGCTTGAAGCCATGAAGTCCGAGATGGAGTCCATGGAGATCAATAGTGTCTGGACACTAGTTGATCTGCCCGAAGGGATAAAATCTATAGGGTGTAAAAGAATTTTCAAGAGAAAAAGAGGAGCGGACGGGAAGGTAGAGACCTATAAAGTCTGTCTAGTTGCTAAGGGTTATCGTCAGCATTATGGTATTGACTATGACGAAACGTTCTCTCCTGCGGCAATGCTCAAGTCCATCTGAATTATGCTTGCTGTCGCTACACACTTAGATTATGAGATCTGGCAGATGGATGTCAAAATCATTTTTCTTAATGGAGAGCTGGAAGAAGAGGTGTATATGATACAACTTGAAGGATTCACATCCACAGACGAGTCGAAAGTGTGCAAGCTGAAAAGGTCAATTTATGGACTTAAGCAGGCATCGAGGAGTTGAAACTTGCATTTTGATAAAGTGATCAAAATGTATGGCTTCGTTGAGAATGGAGAAGAGCCTTGCGTCTACAAATGGGCTTCCAATTCTGTGGTCATTTTTTTTGTACTTTATGTGGATGACATACTGTTACTAAGAAATGATATCCCGACTTTGCAAAGTGTGAAGCTATGGTTATCATCACAGTTCTCAATGAAGGACTTGCGAGAAGAATCCTATATCCTAGGGATAAAGATCTATAGGGATAGATCTAGAAGGTTGCTTGGATTGTCCCAATCTACATATATTGACATCTTGTTAAAGCGGTTCAACATGAATAATTTCAAAAAAGGGTATCTTTCGATAGGCCATGGAATTACTCTTTCTAAGAAGAATTGTTCCACAACTCCTGAGGAGAGAGAGCACATGAGTAGAATACCATATGCTTCGACAGTGGGATCTATCATGTACTCTATAACATGTACGAGGTCGGATGTGGCCTATTCACTAGGAGAAATGAGTAGGTACTAGTTAGATCCAGGTGAGAAGCATTGGAAGATTACAAAAGTAATTCTTAAGTATTTGAGAAATACTAAAGACTAATGGCTTATCTATGGAGACTCTGATTTGAAACTTGTGGGATATATTGAATTCAGTTTTTAGTCAGATTGTGATGATAGCAGAAGCATGTCAGGCTACATATTTACCTTGAATAGAGGAGTTGTTTGCTAGAAAAGTTTCAAGCAACATACTGTGGCTGATTCTATTGCAAAGTGGAATACATTGCTGCATCGGATGTTGCAAAGGAGGCGGTGTGGTTACGAAAGTCATTATCGAGTTGGGAGTTGTACATTCCATTGATGGTCCTGTCCTGTTGTATTGTGACAGTTTCAGTGCCATAGCTCAGGTGAAAGAACCTAAGTCGGACCATCGCACTAAACATATTCTACATCGCTATCACCTGGTGTGAGAGATCATGAACCAAGGTGACATCGAGCTTCAGAAGATCGATAGAAAGGAGAACCTAGCTGACCCCTTCACTAAAGCTCTCGAGATCAAAGAATTCGATGACTTCAAATGGAAGATGGGTATAATATACTTCCTCGATTGACTTTAGTCCAAGTGGGAGTTATTGAGAATTATGTCCTAAAATCAATCATGTGACGATTGAGTTCATCTTTATATATAAATTATTGATTATTGAATAATAGTTATTCTGATATTTTTCATCACAAAGTGACATCTTCCTTGAACTCTTGTACTGTGATGAAGTCCCTAGAACTATGCTAGTGTACGATAAAGAGAGAATTTATCGTATAGTTTTTAAACAAGTTCATGACCAAATGATATGTCATTACGGGATGATGACGTTTATCGAGTGAAGGTCATTGTATGCCAAATGGGTTGGTTGTCCTCTTAACCAAGGAGTATGGTGACACTGGTATGGCATACAGATGAGATGTAAGGATACATCACCACTGAACAAGTGACTCATCTGTTGAGCGTTCTACTGTCAAGAGTTGTCAGGGTAATTCATGAGATGGATTTGAAAGGTTGAAATACAATATGGATGAAGCAATCTCGATTGATAGTTAACCTAAGATCATCCTAGAGCATCTTGAGTCAAAAGGATGAATTATGCGGTAACTATGAGTATGGGTTCTGAAATATTTTTTTATAATAATTTGACCTATCTGGATGTCAAAAATTATTGCTAGATGGTATCTCGATTAGTACAGGAATTGATTCCTATGCTACCGACTTAGTGTTTGAACCAATGGAGTCACGCATGCAAGTCAGACAAAGTAGGAAAGAATTAACCTATATTTATATGTCTAATCTAGAAGTACTTGACTTGATTGAACATAAAAGTTAACTTGATTGAGAATTAAGTTATGGATAAAATGAGATTGAAGAGTTGACTATGTCTAGCTAGCACTACACATGAGGTTCAGGTTCAATTCTGGAGATGAACAATTTCTATCTATGATCCATAAAATAGATGAAAGATTGGATTTAAGTACTAATTAATTTTAGATTAGATCTGAATTAATTAAACTTAAATGGATCTAAAATTCAAGTTAAACTTGGTACAAAAGTCTTAAAGAGTTTAGGATTGACAGCCTTTCAAAATTATTTCGAACTAGCTTCGAATCGGACTCGAATCGGACCTGTTTTGGATGAGATATGAGTATTCCTACTTGCACTAAGAATATCCACTTATGAAGCATGATCAAAAATTAGTTTGGTACTTATTTGGGGTGTCCCAAATGTGTGTAGGAGTGGGTGCAAAGTAGATGTCATAAGTCATGGCAATTATATCTCATATAGGAGTCCTTCTTTCATGAGTATTGGACCAATTCAAATCAGATTTGAATAAAGAGTCCTCTTCTCATTGGGTCATAAAAATCATCTATAAATAGAGAGGTTCTCTACCTAAGGATGAGAGAAGAGAATAGAATAGCAAACAAATCAAATTGAGAGAAGAGAGAAAGAGAGAGACAGGTGTGTGAAGAGAGAGGTCCTTCATCTTCTATATGTCTCCTTTTGTTGTCGCCTCCTCTCCTTAGGTGTGGATCCTTCTTGGGCATCCTACCTACTGGTGTGAGGTGTCACATCATCATATCTCATCCTTCTATTGATTGAGTTGCAAAGCTAATTGGATTGGAGTTCATCCTACTTTCCTGCGGTGTCTGACATGAATGCGAAGTAGAGGGTCTGCATATCTAGGCCTCCATGAAGGTTTATATTAGATAATTTGAGATTTAATCCCTGGTTCTACTATGATTCAGGTAAGAATTTGATTCTTAAATAAATAGAATATTAAAAAAAAATTTAGATGCAACCTGGGTATTCTGGAGAAAAACTGTTTCTTTCCTTTCACAGGGATATCAAAGATTTAGGTCTCACTAGCATGATCTCATCACGACCCTAAAACCATTGCCCAGATGTTACTCTAAGAATTGATTTTGATGATCATAAATTATTTAAGGGGAGTACTAATGTGTTTCTTATCTTTGAAGATTATTTTTATGATGCTTCAAGTAGTCTAAGAGATTGGATTTGAAAAGCTTTATCAAGTGTGCCAAAAGTTGAAGTTTCAATATGTTGGAGATATTTTTGAAGGCTTTTGAGTATGTCCAAATTGATTTGAATCTGCTTGAGAGTGTTTGAAAGTGTTTTGGACCTTAAATGCATAAAAATTTTAGTTGAAATAAAATGAGACGATCTATCTGGGTCATCCCCTTTCGTTGGACAGCCGGCACGCTTCATTTTGGCTCATGGCACGCAGTGAGATGACCTACTTGGGATGACCCATGTGATTGGGATGACCCACTTAGGATGATTCTTAAGATCCTGAGACTAAAATAAAAAGCTAAACTTTCTGTCTGGCCTATTGGGATACCTCATGGGATGTCCCAATGCCCATGGGACATCCCAATTCCAGTGGGACGCCCCATGGGATGCTTCATTATGGGCAAGCTACGCAACGACTAGTTTTCAGTCTATTTTTGGTATATTTAATACGCATTAAACACTCTCCAACAGTTCTAAACCAACTCTAAGATATTTTCAAGGGTAGATAGTGATTATAAAAGCTCTCTTGAAGAGGAAAATCATAAGTTTTGCTAGCATTCAAAGCTCACATCTATGAAAAGCTTATTCAGCCCTAAAAGAGAAAAGAAGCATTCAATCACTTCACCAACCACTCTCCAGCAACAATCAAATATGGAATTCATTGAGGGTGTTCAGCAATAGCTTTTTCTCCTTGAGTATTGTATTTATTTTGCATTCATTGTATCTATTTAAGGGGATTGTGTGCTGAATTTTTTGTACTCTATTTTTCTAAAATTATATTTGGGTTTTTGAGTTTTGAAGGGTTCCAAAACTCATTTTGATTGATTCAAACCCTGAATCAGATTGTTGAGGGTTGGCTTGTACCTAAAAAATAAGTGTTCTTGCTTGGATAGCAATGGTCGGAGTGTCCGACGTGATGTAACTTTGAATTCATTTAGTGGATTGAATTTTCAAGTACGAACTTGGGGAGTGGATGTAAGTGCAAGGTTGGCACTGAACCACTATAAATTCTTATATTTACTATGCTTACTTTTCTTTACTTATTCTTCGTGTCATTTACTTGCATTCCTTCTTTTGTGTTTGAATTGAATATCAACCTACTTCACTCGATCTCTTTAGCATATTATTTTAGTGCACTAATCTTTTAAAATTTCAAAAAGATCCAATTCACCCCCCCCCCGCCTTGGGCTCCATTTCTAGACAACAAGTGGTATCAGAGCTCGGTGCTCTAGTCCTTGCTTGATTTAACCATCAAGAGCTAAAGGTCTATGGTAACCCAATTTGGCACATCTCTAACTGAGGGACAATCCACAAACAGATCTCCACTTTTCAATAGGTCAAACTATACCTATTGGAAAGCTCAGATGAGAATTTTC
Source organism: Elaeis guineensis (assembly GCF_000442705.2). NCBI lineage: Eukaryota > Viridiplantae > Streptophyta > Magnoliopsida > Arecales > Arecaceae > Elaeis > Elaeis guineensis. The sequence continues at coordinate 75,022,880 of NC_025997.2, forward strand.
ATACAAGCACTTGACTATGACATATGGAGTGTCATAGTAAATGGACCACACACCCACACTAAATTAATTGATGGTGTGTCTCTCTCCAAGTCGAAAAGTGAATGCGATGAAATTGATAAGAAAATGGCTTAGCTCAATGCTAAAGCCATGAATATTTTATATTGTGCTTTGGATGTTAATAAATTTAATCATATTTTCATATGCAATTCAGCTAAAAAAATTTAAGATAGGTTAGAAGTCACACACGAAGGCACCAACCAAATAAAAGAATCTAAGATCAATATGCTTGTGCACAACTATGAACTATTTAAAATGGAACATGAAGAATCAATAACTCAAATGTTCACTCATTTCACTGACATCATAAATAGTTTAAAAAATTTTAGTAAATATTATTCTAACAGTGATCTTGTGAGAAAAGTGCTCAGATCCTTACCAAGATCATGGAAGGCAAAAGTCACTGCAATCCAAGAGGCCAAGATTTGAATACTCTACCATTGGAGGAGCTGCTTGGATCCCTCATGACTCACGACCTGACTATGAAGCAATACACTGAAGACAAAACTAGAAGAAAGAAGACCATACCCCTCAAGTCGACAGCTCAGGAAGAAGAAGACATAAAAAAATTAGACAATAGCGAAGAAGATGAGGACTTGGTCCTGATCAGTAAAAAATTTAGATGCTTCATGAGAAGAAAAAGATAAAGGACAAGGAAAAGACCACTAGTCAAGGGGGAGCTGAGCAAAAAAAAAGAAAAAGAACAGCCCATCATCTGCTATGAATGTAGGAAGTCGGGTCATTTTAGATCAGAATGCCCCCAGCTCAAGAAAGGCTAAAAGAAGTTTAAGAAGAAGAAGGTCATGATGGCTACATGGAGTGATAGTGATGACTCCACCACTGATGAAAAATCTTAAGAAGAAGCTAACCTATGCCTTATGGCACAAGAAACTGAGGTATCATCAGAAACTCAATCTAAATTTACTTATGATGAACTGTTAGAAGCTTTTCATGAACTTTTAAATGATCTAAAAGAATTAGGTACTAAAAATAAAAATCTAAAATCAAGAAACCATGTATTAACTAAGGAAAATGAAGAAGTTGATAAGAAAAATAGAGAATTAGAACCAAAGAATCAGTCTCTAATAAAAGAAAAGGATGAACTTTCTAATAAAAATGAAACTCTTGTAAAAGAAAATCAAGATCTAAAGAAAAAGGTAACCAAGTTGAAACCTATAGTTGATAGATTTATACTAAGTTCAAATAAACTTCAAATAATTATTGATAGTCAAAAAGCTGTATATGATAAAGCCGAACTTGGCTATAATACTCTAAGAAAACTAAAGTTTTTGAAAAATATTTTTATCAATGCATCAAAATTATCAAATATCACTTGTTTTAAATATGGCAAGGTAGGGCACAAAGCTTACATATGTTTATCAAATAAATTTGATGATAGAAATATTAAAAAAATATGGGTTCCAAAAGAAACCATTGTGACTAACTCCAAAGAACCTAAGTTAGCTTGGGTACCTAAGGTTAAAACTTGATTTTATGTGTGCATGTGTGTCTTGCATCCCAAGCAACAAAATGAAAGTAGTATCTTGATAGTGAATGCTCAAAATACATGATTGGTGATGAATCTCGATTCATTACATTGGAAGCCAAAAATGGAGGGATGGTCACCTTTGGAGATAATGGCAAAGGGAAGATCATCGGTATTAGTAACATTGGTATCACTCTCTCCACTTGCATTAAAAATATTTTACTTGCAGATAGTTTTAAGTATAACCTTTTAAGTATTAGTCAATTATGTGATAAAGGTTACAAAGTAGTTTTTGAATCATCTATGTACATTATAACTAGTCATTTTGATGATAGCACTAGATTCATTGGGCATAGGCATGGTAATATTTACATGATTGATTTGGATAATCTTTTCATGCAAAACATGCAATGTCTTATGGCCATGAATGCTAAAATCAATGAGATTAGTTAGCTTTAGCATCGTAGGCTTGCACATATTAGTATGCACACACTTTCTAAAATTATTAAAAAAGATTTAGTTGTTGGTTTGCCAAAAATTAATTTTGATAAAGATAAAATTTTTGATACATGTCAATTAGGTAAACAAACAAGAGTTTTCTTTAAATCTAAAAATATTGTTTCAACTTCTAAACTGCTAGAACTTTTGCATATAGATTTATTCGACCCTACAAGGATAACTAGTCTAGGAGGAAAAAGATATGATTTTGTAATCATTGATGATTTTTTATATTTTACTTGGGTTTTATTTTTAGCTTCTAAGGATGAAGTATTTTCAGTATTTTTCAAGTTTTGCCAAAAAGTTTCAAACGAAAAAGGTTTGCCAATTATTTCTATTCGAAGTGACCATAGACTGAATTTGAAAATAAAAATTTTAAAAAATTTTGTGACAAAAAAGGTATAGATCATAACTTTTCAGCACCTAGAACTTCTTAACAAAATGGAGTTGTTGAAAGAAAAAATAGAATCCTAGAAGAGATGGCCCGTCCTATGCTATGTGAAAGCAAGCTCCCAAAGTACCTTTGGGCAGAAATAATTAATACAGCATGCTACATTCTAAACCATGCCTTAATAAGATCAATTTTAAAGAAAACACCTTATGAATTATGGAAGGGTAGAAAACCTAATATAGGTTACTTTCACATTTTTGGTTGCCGATATTTAGTTTTGAATAATGGTAAAGATAGCCTAGGTAAATTTGATACTAAATCTGATGAAGCTATCTTTCTTGACTACTCTACTTTTAGCAAAACCTTTAGAGTATTTAATAAAAGAACACTAGTAGTGAAAGAGTCAATTCATGTTGTCTTTGATGAAACTAATGATCTTCCATCAAGGAAGAGAGAGGATGCTGATAATGCAGGTATCATAGAAGATAGAATGAAAGAGCTCACCCTTAATGATTCAAATGAATAAAATAAAGATCAGATGGATGAAAAATAAGAGGATGAAAGAATAAATGATCAGAATATTCAAAAACAACCTCCAGACACAGGTAATCTCCTAAGAGAATGGAGGTATGTCTATAATTACCCTAGAGAATTAATAATTGATGATCCGACATAAGGAGTAATAACTAGATCCTCACTTAGAGATGTTTGAAACTATGTAGCTTTTGTTTCGTATCTAGAATCTAAAATAATAGATGAAGTTCAAAAAGATCATAACTGGATAATGGCCATGCAAGAAGAGTTAAATCAATTTGAAAAAAATAATGTATGGACACTAGTTGCTAGACCTAAAAATCACCCTATAATAGGAACTAAATGGGTATATAGAATAAATTAGATGAAGATGAAAATGTAATAAGAAATAAAGCAAGATTAGTTGCTAAAAGATATAATCAATAAGAAAGAATTGATTTTGATGAAATATTTGCTCCTGTTGCTAGATTAGAAGCCATAAGAATGCTACTTGCTTTTACTTACTTTATGAATTTTAAATTATTTCAAATGGATGTCAAGAGTGCTTTTCTAAATGGATATATTACTAAATAAGTATATGTAGAACAACCTCCTAATTTTGAAAATCATAAACTTTCAAATTATGTATTTAGGTTAAACAAAGCTTTATATGGGTTAAAACATGCTCCTAAAGCTTAGTATGAAAGATTAAGTTTTTATTAGAAAATAGATTTTCAAGAGGAAAAATTGATACTACTCTTTTTATAAAAAGAAAGAAAAAAAAAATTTTTTGTTATACAAGTATATATTGATGATATTATATTTGGATCTACTAATGAAGATCTGTGCCAAGAGTTTGCCAAGCTCATGCAGGGAGAGTTCGAGATAAGCATGATGGGAGAACTTAATTTTTTTCTCGAACTCCAGATTAAATAAATAAAGGAAGGGATCTCCATCATCCAAAGCAAGTACACAAAATAATTATTAAAAAAATTTAGAATGGAGAGCTCAAAAATTATAAGTACACTTATGATCCCTTCCTGTAAATTATAAAAAGATAAGCATGATAAAAATATTGATTCAAAGCTCTATAGAGACATGATAGGCTCTTTATTATATCTAACTGCTAGTAGACCTGATATAATGTTCAGTGTATACATGTATACTAGATATCAATCAAATCCTAAAGAATCTCACTTAAATGCGGTTAAAAGGATCTTTAGATACTTAAAAGGAACACAAAATCTAGATCTTTAGTTTTCAAAACAATCTTCTATGGACTTAATAGGTTACTCAGATGCAGACTTTACTGGATGCAAATTTGATAGAAAAAGTACTAATAAAACTTGCCAATTTCTAGGAGTAAACTTAATCTCCTGGTTTAGCAAGAAGCAAAATTCAGTGACTTTGTCTACGGTCAAGGTCGAATATATTAAGGTTGGAAGTTGTTGTGCTCAAATCTTGTAGATTAAGCAACAGCTCATAGATTTTGGTATTGAACTTAAAATCACCCCCATAAAATGTGATAATACTAGTGCCATCAATTTGACCAAAAATCCAATTCAACACTCTAGGTCAAAATATATTGAAATTAGACATCATTTCGTAAGAGAACATATTCAAAATAATGACATAACACTTGAATTCATAAACACTAAAAATCAATTAGCTGACATTTTCACCAAAATACTTAATCAAAGTAAATTTTATGAAATTAGAAGAGAATTGGATATCTTTGACCCTTCTACTTGAATTTTAATAATAATTTCACTCTCAAAATTTATTTAAAATTTTTTGACTTTATTATCTTAATTTTGGAAGTCATCTATCATATTTTAAAAATTTTTTAAGATAACTAAAAATCATCAATGCTATTCAGATATCTTCTCGGATTTTTTTTTATTGAAATATTAAATCAAAAATCATATCAAAATTTATCTAGACTCTCAATGACCCTCTCAACTCGATATAATCAATTTTAAATTTTTTAGTTTAATTTTTTTTTTAAATAATTTCTCCATCACCTGATGCAACCCTGGATGGGCCATCCCATTCGTATGGGTAGGCTCTCTTTAGGTGAGCCGACCTGAACCCTGTTCTATTAAAAAGGAGTTTCGAGATGTCTCAAATCCAAAGACTCTTCTTCTCCCTCTCATCCCAACCTAAGAACTTCATCCTAAATCTCCCAAAAATCCCAAATTTACTGCTCTCACAGCTCATTTTTTTTATTTCCCCAAATTTCAAACCCTAACCCTCAAATCCATGAGAAACTTTTCAAAAATCATCTTCTCTATTTAGTTTCACTTCAATCTGCATCCTTCTCCACCCTCTTGACCATTATCCACCCTCTTCTTGGGACATGGCCCCCAAAATGAGAATGCCACAAAAAAGGAAGTCGATGAGATCCGTGGAAGCAGAAGAAGGGAGGAAGAAGGCAGCACATGAGCCGACCCAAGCATCCCCTCCAGTAACTCCAAGTAAGATTCCATTATCTGCAAGGAAGGTTGCTTTGGGTAGAAATGTAGACTTCAAATTTTTCAGACATGATGGTTTTTCGATTGGAGATAAACTAGTAAAGCAAGGGTGAAAATCTTTTCTATGTTTGTCTGAACCAGTTTATATTGATTTGGTAAAAGAGTTCTACTCAAATTTGCTTTTCACTGAGGATGTTTTGAAGTCTACTGTGAAAGGAGTCCAAATTGTCTTAAATGCACCTAGACTAAGTAGACTGCTTCAGATGTCTTGTGAGGGTAGTTGTTTAGATGAATTTCCTAAGAAGGAGATTGGACTTAGGACCATACTAGGGAGAGATGATGTGGAAGGGCTCTTGAAGATTAAGGCCAAAGATCTTAGTGTGGAGATGAGGCTACTCCACCACATGGTATCTAGGATTTTCTTCCCTAGAGGAGGAAGATATGATCTGATAACGGGAAGAGATATTTGTCTAATGCCCCATGTAGTTTTAGAGACTCCCCTGAACCTTCCCTTCCTAATGATAGATGCCTTGAGGGAAGCCTTGAACAGGTCCAAGGCTCCCTTGCCCCATGGTATGGCCCTTACTGTTATTTTCAGAGAGTCAGGAGTCAGTTTTGATGGAGAGGTTGTTTGTAGACTGTTATATAATGACACCTACAATAACCACTCTCTTAGGCGCATGGGTTTTATGAGAGTTGATGGCCGATGGGCCATGGGTCGAGCTGCAGCTGTTGAGGAGGAGAGTGATGAGGAGGAGCATGCTGAGGGGGAGGGTCCATCTTCTCCCTTGCCTAGGTTGAGTTCAGCTGATCATCATGTTTCAGAGCTTGAGGTAGGACCCTTAGTCAGAGTCCCCCCATCTAGTTGTACCATGCCTACTTTCAGCTTAGGGGATATTGATATGGGACAGCTTGCTGAGAGGGTAGTAGGGATCTTATCAGTCTAGCAGTAGCAGTTTCAGGATCAGATTCTGCAGTAGCTCCATCAGTTTCAGCTGTACTAGGAGCAGATTCTATAGCAGGTACAGCAGTAGCTACAGTAGCCACAGCAGTTTTACCCTGCCTCTTTGAGTGCTTTCTCTGCTCCATCATTGGATTCATCCATTGTGCCACATATTTCCTCATTGATGGAGCTTCTATCAGACTGGAGTATTAGATTGGAGGGTGTGGAGAGCTCCCTTCTCAGATTTAGTGGCAGGATTTTTGATATAAAGTGGGAGGTCAAACGGATTATTGTCTCTCTCTCTACTGGAGTGGGCACATCGACTTCTTCTATACTGCAGATGGATGATTTGGCTTGAGAGATAGAGAGACTCTACAGTCACTTCGTTCCTCTCTTGAGCTACTTCAGACAGATATCAGAGACTTTAGAGACTTCGTATCTGCTGATCTAGATAGGCTTCGACTTATTGTGAGGGAGATCTTGTCCAAGCTTAATGCCATCAGAACTCGACTTCAGTCTAGGCCCTCTACATCTACTAAGCCTGTGTTCGTACAGCCCATTGCTTTTCATCCTCTTGCTTCTTCATCTCAGACCAGACCCTTCAGTCGAGGATGAGGCCGATCCTGTGTTATCTATCTTGATTCCATGCTCGATGCTCAGTCTCTCTGACTTTATCATTTTATATTAGATTACTTAGTTATATTTTATAGATTAGATGTATGAGAGCTTTATGCTCATTGTGACTCTTGTAACCTCTCTTTTGGTGTAAATGAATGAGGTTGTTTCTATTTGACTCATTTCTCTTTGGATGAATGAATGTTTATTATCATATCTTTTTGGATGAATGAATGTCTATTATCTTTTTTTTTTGGATGGATGAATGGATGCTCTATTTCCTTAATACTTGACCTAACACCATGAAAATCTTATTCTCCTAATTATTCTTTTTAATGATGTTAAAAAGGGGGAGAAATAATGATAAATAATGAAAGTGGTGTATTTGTTATAAAAAGAGAGAGAAATAATGGTAAATAAAAAATAATAATGGTAAAGAGGGAGAAATAATGATAAATGGTGAAAATGGTGTAGTTGTTAAAATCTTTTGCTCTTTTTAATTTTTTTTAAAAAAAAAGTTTTTTGCTCTAATGCAGTACTCTATACTGATTCGCCTATTTTTTTAAACTCTGATACATCATTTTTTTACCTTCATTTTGATAATATTTGAAAAATTACTCTGGTCAACCTTTTTTTTTTTAAATACTTTACTAATCTTATTTTTGCACTGATACCAAATTGATTCGATACATCCATTTTTTATTCTTGCTCAATTTGTCTCATTCTTGCCTTAATATCAAAATAAGAAAAAGAAAAAGAAATATTTTCTTTCATATCTATTGCCCCGATACTAGAATCAAGAAAGAAAAAGAATTTACAGTCTTTATATAAGAAAGAGAGATATTTATTTTCAAATGATCAAAATAATCTAATTCATACAAGAAAGGAGAGGATTTTGATCGAATAAGAATAATTCTTAGAAATTCTCTAATTCCTTCACAAATAGTTTCAGCTAAATGAATTAAATCATTAAAGTTTGCTGAAAATTTGTATATCATGATCTTTTATGTTGAATCCTTGGCATAACTCTTCTAGTGATTCATAAATCCAAATTCTTTGAGCTTTAAAGATATTTTTTATGTATACTCAAATATTTTATCATCATCAAAAAGGGAGAGATTATTGCTCTAAGAATTAATTTTGATGATCACAAACCATTTGAGGGGAGTACTAATATATTTTCTATCTTTAGATTTTATTTTTGTGATATTTCAGATAGTCTAAGAGATTGGGTTTGAAAAGCATTATCAAGTATGCCAAAAGTTGATGTTTCAGCAAGTTGAAAATTTTTTTTAAAACTTTTGAGAGTGTCCAAATTGATTTGAATTCACTTGAGAGTATTTGAAAGTATTTTGGTAAGTTTCAGATCTTAAATACATAAAAAATTAGATTGGAATAAAATGGAACGACCCATCTGGATCATCTCCTTTCGTTGGGCAGCCGACATGCTTCATTTTGACTCATGGTATGCAATGGGATGACCCACCTCAAACGACCCATATGATTGGGACGACCTACCTGGGATGAACCCTGAGATCCTGAGACCAATATAGAAGGTTGAACTTTCTGTCTAGTCTATTGGGACACCCCATGGGACGTCCCAATGCCAGTGGGACGCCCCATGGGACGTCCCATTCTTGGCGAGCTGCATAATGGCTAGTTTTCAGCCTATTTTTGATGCATTTAATGCATATTAAATACTCTCCAATGACTCTAAACCAACTCTAAGATATTCTCAAAGATAGATAGTGATTATAAAAGCTCTCTTGAAGAGGAAAATCATAAGTTTTGCTAGCATTCAAAGCTCACATCCATGAAAAGCTCATTCAGCCCTAAAAGAGAGAAAAAAGTATTCAATCACTTCACCAACCACTTTTCAATAGCAATCAAGTGTGGAATTCATTGAGGGTGTTCAGAAAAAGCTTTTTTCCCTTGAGTGTTGTATTTATTTTGCATTCATTGTATCTATTTAAGGAGATTGTGTGCTGAATTTCCTATACTCTATTTTTCTGAAATTGTATTTAGGTTTTTGAGTTTTGAGAGGTTCCAAAACTCATTTGGGTTGATCCGAACCCTGAATCGGATTGTTGAGGATTGGCTTGTACCCAAAAAATAAGTATTCTTACTTAGATAGCAAGGGTCAGAGTGTCCGATGTGTTGTAACTTTGAATCCATTTAGTGGATTGAATTTCTAAGTAGGGACTTGGAGAGTGGATGTAGGTGCAAGATTAGCACCGAACCACTATAAATTCTTGTGTTTGCTGTGCTTACTTCTCTTTACTTATCCTTTGTGCCATTTATTTGTATTCCTTCTTATGTTTGAATTGAATATCAACCCACTTCACTCGATCTCTTTAGCATATTATTTTAGTGGATTAATCTTTTAAAATTTTAAAAAGATCCAATTCACCCTCCCTCTTGGGCTCTATTTCTGGGCAACACCAGACCTATGGGGTTCATTATAATCTTAAAATTAATAAGATGCAGTATATAATGAATCAAAAATATCAATTTTATTAATAATATTATTGTCAATTATATGAGTTTGGAAGTTAAATTACAATAAACACCAATCGCCCCTATACATATACCCATGCTATCAAGGTGACGATCAAACTGCTGTATTGACAAGACCTTAGTGAACAGGTCCACTATATTGTTCTTGGTGTCAACTCGCTCTACGATCATATTGCATCTTTTGACTATCTCTCGAATGAGATGGAATCATCTTAGGATATGCATGGATTTATGATGAGATCTTGATTCTTTGGCTTAAACAACTGCTCCAATATTATCACAATAAAGAGGTACTGATTGTTTAATCTCTGAAACCACATCCAACTCTGTGATAAATTTTTTCATCCAGATGATCTTCTTTGCAGCCTCACTTGCAGCAATATACTCAGCCTCAGTGATCGAGTCAGCAACAGTTTACTATTTGAAATTTTTCTAACTCATTGCACCACCATACAAGATGAACACATATCCAGATATTGATTTGCTATCATCCGTATCAGATTTGAAACTAGAATCAGTATAACCTTTTAGTTTTAAATCAGATCTACCATATATTAAAAAAATATCTCTAGTTCTTCTCAAGTACTTAAGTATATTTTTCATAGCTTTTCAATGATCCTCTCCGAGATCAGTCTGAAATCTGCTAACAATGCCCAAGGCATAAGCCACATTAGGCTTGGTACATAACATAGCATACATTATTGATCCTACTACCGAAGCATAAAGAATAGAACTCATTCTATTTCTCTCTTCAGGTGTCTTAAGAGATGTTGGTGCAGAATTCCATCAAAACCAGAGTTGCTGGAGTTGAGATGACCGCGGTCACCATCGGGACCTGCAAGGGAAGTCTAAACCGAAGTTGGGGGTGCTCCGGTAAGACCCTCCGACACTCAAGTCAGTACTCTGCTTCAATAGAAATGGAGTGCTCGAGTGGAAATTTTAGCAGAGTTTTGAGATAGAGTTTAGAGCTTAGAGAAAAACATATCTGGGGGTCCCCTTTTATAGACGGAGAGTGTAACTGATTGACAGCGACATTTGTAACCATCTAGCAGTAGGCTGTTCAGAGCCACATAGAGTTTATCACGGAGAGTAGTGGCGTCAGGGGTCGTTCAGGGCCATGTGGAGTTTGTTACGGAGAGTGGAGTGGTGTCTGTTGTTGCAACTCACCAGAGAGTGGTAGAGCCCGGAGAGTGGAGTGGTGTCCGTTGTCGCGACTTGCCAGAGAGTGGTGGAGCCACATGAAATCTGTTGTAGAGAATGAAGTAGGGTAGTGGCCATTGTCGTGACTTGCTAGAGAGTTCAGATCTGTCATCTAGAGCTCGACTGAAAAGTCTGATGGAGCGGAATGGCTTTCTATCTCATCGATCTAGGAGAAGCTCGGATGTTTTCGAGGTTGCTGTTGAGTCTACTGTTATCGGATGCCTCGGGTGCTGATGCTACAGGCAGGAGTCATCTGCTGTAGAAGCTCAGATGGAGACTTTCTGTTGGTGAAGTCCGGTAGGAGTCTGATTGCTAGAGAAGTCTATCTGAGATTTGCCTGATGTGGAAGCTCATCTAAAGATTATCCGTCAGAGAAGTCCGGTCTCATGAAGAATCTGGCGGAGGGTCGACTGGCGGTGGACTTCGGATGGCGTTGGGGAGGTTCGTCCGGTGGAGGAGTCTGGGAATCCTGTGAAAGTCTGGATGGCGTTGTGGAAGTCCGGCTGACGCTATTGAAGGCTGATGGCTGGGGAGGTTCGGCAGACATCGGAGGTGATCGGTCGTTATAGAAATCCAACTGCTGGAGTCCGTCCGTTGTAGAAGCTCGTCCTATATCCATCCGCTATGGAAGTTCGGATGGAGTCTGGTTCTTGTAGAAGGCTGAAAGGAGATCGCTTATTGTAGAAGCTCGGTCGAAGATCGATTATCGTGGGAGCTCGGAGTGGTGATCCGACTGGTGGGGCCTGTCCTGTTGTAGAAGCTCGTCTGGGATCCGTTCACTGTAGGAGCTCGACTGAAGTCTGTCTGTAATAGAAGTTCGAAAAAACTTGTTTACAGTAGAGGCTCGAATGGAATTCGCTTACAGTAGATATCTAGAGTAGATCACCTGCAGTAGGAGTTCGGCTCTCGCAGGAGCTCGGTTGGAATCCGAAAGGCAGTCGACCGTCGTAGAAACTTAGATGGAGTCTGGTTACTGTAGAAATCTCATTGTCGGAGAAACTCGGATGTTGACGAAGTTCGAAAGAAGTTCAGAGTAGGATCATCCACGACCGAAAGAAGTCTGGAAGGGATTCGGAGAACTGTTGATTATTGTAGAAGGTCGACTGATAGTGAGGCCCAGAGAGTCCTTGGAGTGGCCCAGTAGATGAATGGAGAAGCTCATTGTCAGAGAAGTCTGGACGGTCGAGGGGGTTCAGAGAGACGCCACACAAGGTCGGAAGCCGAAAAAGTCCTAGAAGGGTCGGTCCTTTACAAACTTCGGTCGGGGGGTATTTTATACCCAACACCAGTTTCCCTACTTTCGAGTTCGGGTTTCGAGTGAAGAAAGTATAGAAAAATTCTCACGATAGAAGTTGCCCCCTTCGATTTTCGCACTAGGTGGTTGCCAGATATTTTGGTGCTTGGCGCGCTGGTGCCAGAGTCTTTTCAAATCAAAGTGATCCAAAAAGATTTTTTTGAATTCCCACTGGGGCGTGGCTCTAGGTACAGTGCAATAATGATTTTATCAGCTGTCAGCCATTTTCAACCGCCTACCATGGTGAGTGGGACACGCGGCGAGCATAGGTCGGCCAGAGAAGATCCGCAATCATTATTGCACCGAACCCTGGGGTCTATTTAAACACGTCCTCTTCCTTAAGGGGTTTCACTTTGCCTGAGAGAATCCCTCGGTCCCCTCCTCTTCCCCAAGAGCTCCAGCCTCCTTTAGCATCCTTCCCGACCTTAGGCATCCTCCGGGTCGACTTCCATCATCCTCGCTATCTTCCTGCACTCCTCGGGCCAACCTAGGTTAGTTCCGAAACTTCTTGCCATTTTTTTGTTCTTTCTTCTTTGTATTCCGTTCATTTAGCTTCCTTGAGAGCTTGTTTGCTATTTTTCTCGATTTTTTTTTGGATTTTTGTGGCTTCTATTTGATCCAAAATATCTTCCAATATCTCCTCTTCTAGCGGTTCTAGGAGTTCGTCAGCCCCAGTTCCTCAAAGTCCTTGGACCATAGACGAACCCATAGTTAGGACCGAACCTCGTCTGATCTTTGCACCGGACACCATCCCCAGCTCCTTGACTCTGGATGAACTCTCACTGATAGGATTCAATATGGAGTTCCTCTGGAGTATGAGCTGGAGCTTTCCGGGCCAACTGACCGGGCTAGCGACCCTCCTCCCAGTCGCTTTTGTCTGTACCAGGAGGCCTTCCATGTCGGACTTCGACTTCCACTTTCATTTTCTGAACATTTTTCTAGTCTCAGTAGCACCGAACTCCTTTAGGTTTTTGATAGGATTTCTTTCTCTTTGTAGTTTAGCTGAAGTTCAGCCGACTCTATCTTTGTTTAGGAACTTCTACACTTTCAAGCATCATCCCTCGGTAAAGGACTGGTGGTACTTCTCCCCTCAGTTTGGTAGAAAGGAGTTGCTGAAAAGCACCCCCTCTTCTATCCACAACTGGAAGGAGAGGTTCTTCTATGCCCGTTGCCCGACCTTGGAGCTAGGATTACCCCATTGGGGCTCTCTGAGGGATTCCATCCGTCGGGTTTCTAGCCTGGAAAGGGATGACCTCGAAGCCTCCAAAAAGCTCGAGGTCTATCAAGCCCCCCTCCTCTCCGAACTTCTGAGGGAACAAATCTTGTTCAACATCGGCCTGAGTCCTCTTAACCCTGTCGGTACCATTTTTTTTTTTTGCTGCTTCTCCTTTCTCTTATTCCATCTCTGAGCCATGTTGATCTTCTTTTATTGCAGACATGGATGCAGGTGTGGCTCGAAGGTTAGCCCAGGGTCTCAAGACCCACAAAAGAAAAGACACTTCGACTTTGGGGTCGGTGAAGAAAGCCAGGACAGAAGGGACAAGCTTGATCGTGCCTGCTCAGGTGGTCGTTGCCGTCGACGTCCCTTCCAACATCGAACCCGATGTCCCCCGAGCCCTTTCAAGGAGCCCCCCGATCGAGGATCCTGCTCCAGAGGCTCGTCTCGAGGGGGCACCCGACGTCGAAGGGAGGAAGAGAAAGAAGACCCTGGCCCGAAAGAGCTGCAGTCGCAAGGCTGCCGTCGAGGGGGCTGGCGGCTCTAAGGAAGACCTGGAGGAAAATCCCTTCAACAATAGGGATTTAATAAAGAGGCTGGTCGAAGGGTGCATTCTGCCTGAGGTCATCCAGAGGATCATCCTTGCTGATCCCGAGCTACGGGCTAGGACTCTCTGGGATCTTTCCTCGAAGTAGGTTAATTCATTTTTTCTTTTTCTTGCTTCTTTACTTAATTTATTCCTTAGCCTTTATATTGACTCCTCGGCCTCTCTTGCAGATTCGACACCAACTTGTCGCCAATGTCGAGGCGGTGAAGATCGCCAAGAGGGAGGCAGCTCGGGTGGAGGAAGGTCGCTTGGCTGGGGCTACCCACCTTGAGGAGAAGATTGCTGAGGTCTTAAGTCTCTAGGAGGTGCTGGAAAAGGAGGGACAAACCTCATCCGATTTGAGGACCGCCTTGGAGGAGGAGAGAAAGAAGGTTGAGGCCGAGGTCTCCGAACTGAAGGTGCAGGTTTTCGAGTTGAAGGCGCAGGTTTTCAAGCTAAAAGCGTGGATCCCGTCCCTGATCTCAGAGGCAGGGGCTCGAGCAGTGGAGGAGTTCAAGGCCTCCTCCGAGATGGAGGATCTATAGGTCTAGTTCGGCGAGGATGCCTTCATCAAGGGTTTCGAACTCTGCCAAGAGAAGGTGGCTGGAAGGTTTTTCGAACTGGATCTCAACTTCCTGGATGAGGCATCCGATGATGAAGCCGGACCATCCGAAGCCATTGCCGGTCCTTCTCCAGCTGGGACCTCATCGATCGCTGCGGCAGCCGCTACCGATCTTTCGGGGATGTCGAGACCCTCCACTTCTGCCCCAAAGGTCTGGAACCTCTAGCTTTGTATTTTTCCTTTGTGGTGACTTTTCTTCATTCTCTTATACTTGAAAATTAGTTAATCAATGAAATCAAATTCTTCTTTACAAAGGGCCCCCCTTTTTCTTTTTCTTCTTCTGGATTCTTTTCCTTCTCTTTTGTCTTCTTGTACTAATTTGAGTCATGGCGCTTTTGTCTTTCAACGACAGTGCCCTACCGAAGCTCTTCCCCTGCCACAGGGGATTCCTCTGAAGTCGATGATCCGAGACCTTAGAAGGAAAGTTTGTCAGTTGATGAGGAAATCCAAGAAGCTGGAAGATGAACTTCATCGGCTAAGAAAGAGCCATTCTGAAGTCACTACGAAGGCTATTCGCTTTCAGGACCTCCATAGAAAGGGTCTCATGGAATACACCCGGAGGAAGGCTGACTTTGTGATGGAGCTTGAGGAACTCTGAAAATGTGCCAGCGACCGATCTTGGACTCAGGCTTCCAAGATCAGCTCCCTTGAAGTCGAACTGGCAGTCGCACGGGAGAACATCAGCCAGTTGGAAGGGAGCTCATTCTGGCTCACAATCCAAGCCGACCATGATCAAGACTGGTCGAAGAAGTTCTCCAACCTTCAAAAGCAGCTGTAGGATGCTGAAGTGAACTACAATGCCTACCGAGTCGGCTGGAGTGGGCAAGTAGAGGACTACCGAAGGAAGCTCCAGACGGTGATTGACGAAGTTGCCCACCTTCGAAGGCAGTTATCTGAGAGAGTCCAGCTTGCTTCTGCACAAGGCTCTGATGAGCTCCGCTCCTTGAGGGGGACCATGGCAGAACTGTCTGTGGCCCTTGGGCGGGAGGAGGCCGAACTGCAGCGGCTGATGATTCAGTTGGTCCATGAGCAGCAGGCGGTCAAAGATGCCGAGGCGGAGTCCGACGTCCTAAGGAAGCGGCTTCGAGAGTCGGAGGGTGAGAGCTGGCGGTTCCACCAGATGTATCGGGATATGCTGCTGAGAATGATGGAACTAGAGGAAGAAGTCGAAAACTTAAAGCAATCCCTAATAAGGACCAAAACTGAGAGCTCGAAGTCGGAAGAAGCTGGGCTTCCTTAGAGCTCTTTTTTTTTTTTTTTATCTTTCATC
The DNA here is from genome assembly GCF_000442705.2 of Elaeis guineensis. Classification (NCBI taxonomy): domain Eukaryota; kingdom Viridiplantae; phylum Streptophyta; class Magnoliopsida; order Arecales; family Arecaceae; genus Elaeis; species Elaeis guineensis. Next base: position 75,038,562 of record NC_025997.2, read on the forward strand.
CTTCCATGTATTCTTTTTCTTTTCTTGTCGTTTCTCTTCTTGGCCTTCAAGGCTTTGTAATGTATACTTCACTAATGAAATGAAAAGGAAATTTTTTATTACCTTGTCCATTCTGGTATTGAGTTATCGTTTACCGAACTTCTTTTGTCTTTTGTCTTGTTCGACACCGTCGTTGTTTGAAGGTTTCCAGTCGTCGCTATGTTGATTTGCCATTTTTGGTTCATGACCGTAGGTCTTTTCGAGGCCATTTGAGTTTGACGCTTCCTTCCGGTGCTCGAGCTTGGGGACCCGAACTTCTCGTTACTTTGAGGAAGGTGATTTCTCCTTGACCTGTGTTGAGTTTCCTCTTAGTGACTGAGGGTTTTTTGATAGGAGTATCCTTCCTTGTTGAGATGAGGTCTCTTGGGTCTTTGATGTAGTTTGTTTTTTACTTATCGCTGGTGTAGTTCGTCACTTTCCCTTTTCATCTCTTTTTTTTTTGTGTTCGAGTGAGGATTTTTCCTCTGCTCTTAACGGGGTCGTGAGAGCATAGAGGAGCCGTTGAGGAGGCTTTCCTCCTCATCCGATCTTGATCGATTGGGTCTTTGTTTGCATCAGGATGAGGTTCTCCTCTTGTTCCCAACAGTCAATTTCAGCCATGTTAGGATGAGGTTCTCCTTTTGTTCCTAACAGAGCTGTGGGGGCACGTAAGGGCCGCTGCAAGGGCCTCTCCCCCTATCCAGTCTTTAAGTAACCGGGCCTTTGACTTTGCTCATGTTAGGATGAGATTCTCCTCCTGTTCCTAACAAGACTGTGGGGGCACATAAGGGCCATTGCGAGGGCCTCTCTCCCCATCCGATCTTTAAGTAACCGGGCCTTCGACTTTGCTCATGTTAGGATGAGGTTCTCCTCCTGTTCCTAACAAGGCTGTGGGGGCACACAAGGGCCGTTGCAAGGGCCTCTCCCCCTGTCTGGTCTTTAAGTAACTGAGCCTTCGACTTTGCTCATGTTAGGATGAGGTTCTCCTCCTATTCCTAACAAGACTGTGGGGGCACATAAGGGCCGTTGCGAGGGCCTCTCCCCCCATCCGGTCTTTAAGTAACCGGACCTTCTACTTTGCTCATGTTAGGATGAGGTTCTCCTCCTGTTCCTAACAAGGCTGTGGGGGCACATAAGGGCCGTTGCGAGAGCCTCTCCCCCTGTCCGATCTTTAAGTAACCGGACCTTCGACTTTGCTCGTGTTAGGACGAGGTTCTCCTCCAGTTCCTAACATACTTAATTTCGACTGAATGAGGAAGTTACTTCCTATCGTTATAAGCTTATGCTAAATGGATAAATATACAAATATACAACTTTTATTTAAGGTAAAGCTATTGGTAATACATTCGCAAATTTTTCGAATCCTATAGCTGCGGAAGGTCTGCTCCCCGTCGGGGTCCTCTTGAGATGGAGTTGATAATCCCAATCGGAGGCCAATCTTCAGACTGCTCCTCCCTCCTTGGCGGCTCTGGCTGCGGCAGGGCCCTAGGCCAGTCTTCCTTACCTTCAGGTCAGCATCGAATGAATCTATCAAGCTGACCTCGTCTAATGAGCTCTTCGATCTCGTCGTGGAGCTGAATACACTCCTCTGTGTCGTGGCCATGGTCACGATGATAGAGGCAGAACTTGTTAGGATTGCACTTCGTGGGGTGTGTGCGCATCCTTTCCAGCCTTGGCAACTGCTTTCTAACCTCCATCAGTACTTGAGTTTTCGATGTGTTGAGAGGGGTGTAGCTGTGGAATATTTCTGGAGGAGAGCTCCACCGAACTCTGTTGTTCGGGCTCCTCTGCCTACGAGCCCGGGGAGGAGTTTGGGCATGCTTGTGTCCGGAGGGAGTTCGAGAATGTGGCCAAGCTTCACTCGGCCCTTTTTTAACTGCGGGCTTGCTGGAGTCCCCCGCTTGCCGCTCCTTCGCGGCCTCCTCATCCTTCATCTTGAAGGCTTCTTCTGCTCGAGCATATCCTTCAGCCCGAGCCAACAAATTAGCAAAGTCTCTAGAATTTTCTTTTCCAGAGAAAATAGAAGATCGTTCTTTTGAAGACCACCCTTCAGGGCGGCCATCGCGATCGATTGGTCCAAGTTTCGGACCTCCAACATGGCGACGTTAAAATGGTTGACGTAAGCTCGGATGGATTCTCCCTCCTTCTACTTGATGTTGATAAGGGACTTCAAACCTCTCCGGTGATGCCGGCTGCTAACAAAATGAGCCGCAACTGGTGGCTCATCTGATCAAAGGAGAAGATAGTACCCGACTTCAGTGTCGAGTACCAGTTCTTTGCTGCTCCCTTCAAGGTAGATGGGAAAGCTCAGCACAGGATGATGTCTGGCGTGCCATGGAGCAGCATCATTGTCTGAAAGGCCTCCAGGTGGTCAACCAGATCCGAGGTTCCATTGTAGCTTTCGAATTGGGAGAGCTTGAAGTTTGGCGGGATCGGTTCCTGCATGATCATTTGAGAGAAAGGAGGGTAAGTACAGATGTCCTCACCATAAGCAGGGGGAGCGTGGTGGAGCTCTTCGATCCACCGGTTCATCTCCTAGAGCCTTCGATCCAGGAGGTCCTCTCGATTGTGAGTCTCGAGGGTCTTCTGACAGAGTGGAGGTAGGGATCCTCCAGAAGTGGAATCGTGATCAGACTGAGGGCTCTCTACCCTCGGATTCTCTTTTTTGGAGAAGACAGGGCGACTGGCCCAAGTGGCCCACCCTACTGCTAGATTTTGGAACTCCGACGATGCTCTTTCCAACCGCACTAACATTTGCGGCTATTGCTGCTGCTGTTGCATGGTCTGCACTGCTTCGGTGAGGCCTCTGACTTGCTGAACCAACAGGTCGAACTGCTCCATACCGACCGCTGTTGCCGGAGGAGAAGGAGAAGCCTGAAAAACTAGAGGCGAGGTCGGAGCCTGAGATCTGGCTGCGGAGGTCGTGGATCGCCTGGTGGATGCCTTTCAGGGAGGCATCAGGTGGAGATCTAGTAGGAGAAGGAGAAGAGGATGTTGGAGAAGACGATCGGAGGCAATCTCGTTGAGCACTCCTTTAAGAACAAGGGTACTGCGAAGACACAAGGCCCTCCTTCTAGAGCCAATTATGTTGGTGCAGAATTCTATCGAAATCAGAGTTGCTGGAGTTGAGATGACCGCGGTCGCCATTGGGACCTGCAAGGAAAGTCTAAACTGGAGTTGGGGGTGCTCCGGCAAGACCCTCCGACGCTCAAGTCAGTACTCTGCTTCAACAAAAATGGAGTGCTCGAGTGGGAATTTTAGCAGAGTTTTGAGATAGAGTTTAGAGCTTAGAGAAGAACGTATCTGGGGGTCCCCTTTTATAGACGGAGAGCGTAACTAATTGGCAGTGACATCTGTAACCACCTGGCAACGAGCTGTTCAGAGCCGCGCAGAGTTTGTTACGGAGAGTAGTGGCGTCAGGGGTCGTTCAGGGCCACGTGGAGTTTGTTACGGAGAGTGGAGTAGTGTCCGTTGTCGCGACTCACCAGAGAGTGGTAGGGCCCAGAGAGTGGAGTGGTGTTCGTTGTCACGACTTGCCAGAGAGTGGTAGAGCCCAGAGAGTGGAGTGGTGTTCGTTGTCACGACTTGCCAAAGAGTGGTGGAGCCACGCGAAATTTGTTGCAGAGAATGGAGTAGGGTAGTGGCCATTGTCGTGACTTGCCAGAGAGTTCAGATCTGTCGTCTGGAGCTCGGTTGGAATGTCTGATGGAGCGGAATGGCTCTCTATCCCGTCGATCTAGGAGAAGCTCGAATATTTTCGAGGTTGCTGACGAGTCTACTATTGTCGGATGCCTCAGGTGCTGATGCTACAGGCAGGAGTCATCTGCTGTAGAAGCTCAGATGGAGACTTTCTGTTGGTGAAGTCTGGTAGGTGTCTGATTGCTAGAGAAGTCCGTCTGGGTTTTGCTTGATGTGGAAGCTCGTTTGAAGATTATTCACCGGAGAAGTCCGGTCTCATGAAGAATCTGGTGGAGGGTCGGCCGGTGGTGGACTTCGGATGGTGTTGGGGAGGTTCGTCTGCTGGAGGAGTCTGGGAATCCTGTGGAAGTCTAGATGGCATTATGGAAGTCCGACTGACGCTATTGAAGGTTGATGGCTGGGGAGGTTTGGCAGACACTGGAGGCGATCGACCATTGTAGAAATCTAGCTGCTGGAGTCCGTCCGTTGTAGAAGCTCGTCCGATATTCATCGACTATGGAAGTTCGGATAGAGTCTGGTTCTTGTAGAAGGTTGAAAGTAGATCGCTTATTATAGAAGCTCGGTCGAAGATCGATTGTTGTGGGAGCTCAGAGTGGTGACCCGACTGGTGGGGCCTGTCCTATTGTAGAAGCTCATCTGGGATCAGTCCGCTGTAGGAGCTTGGCTGAAGTCTGCCTTTAATAGAAGTTCAAAAAAACTCATTTACAGTAGAGGCTCGAATGGAATTCGCTTACAGTAGATATCCAGAGTAGACCGCCTGTAGTAGGAGTTCGGCTCTCGCAAGAGCTCGGTTGGAATCCGAAAGGCGATCGACCGTCGTAGAAACTTGGATGGAGTCTGATTACTGTAGAAATCTCGTTGTCGGAGAAACTCGGATGTTGACGAAGTCCGGAAGAAATTTGGAGTAGGGTCGTCCATGCCAGAAGAAGTCTGGAAGGGATTCGGAGAACAGTTGATCACTGTAGAAGGTCGGCTGATAGTGAGGCCCAGAGAGCCCTTGGAGCGGCCCGGTAGATGAATGGAGAAGCTCATTGTCGGAGAAGTCCGGACGGTCAAGGGGGTTCAGAGAGATGCCACACAAGGTCAGAAGCCGGAAAAATCCTGGAAGGGTCGGTCCTTTACAAACTTCGGCTGGGGGGTATTTTATACCCAACAGGAGACATCTTCTTAGAGAGTTGTATGCCATGACCTATGGGCAAGTAACCTCTTTTACTTCTTTTCATGTTGAACCTCTTCAAAACAAGGTCAATGTACCTAGACTGGGACAAGCCTAGTATCTTTTTCGATCTATCCCTATAGATCTTTATACCAAGTATATAGGATGCTTCATGAAAAATTTTTGTGATAGCCAAGTCTTGACTAATTGCAACTCGAGATATCATTCCCAATAAGCAATATGTCATCTACATATAAGATCAAGAAGACAATAGCAATCCCACTACTCTTCTTATACACACAAGGTTCGTCCATATTTTTGATGAAGTCAAATGATTTGACTGTCTCATCAAAATGGATGTTCCAGCTCCTCAATGTTTGCTTTAATCCATATATGGATCTATTCAGCTTGCATACCTGATTTGCTCTCCCACTTGAGATAAATCCCTCTGGCTGAGTCATATAGACTTCTTCCTCAAGGTTTCCATTGAGGAAGGCAGTCTTGACATCCATCTGCCAGATGTTATAGTTATGGTATGCTGCAATAGCAAACATTATCTGAATAGACTTGAGCATGGCTATCGATAAAAAAGTTTCTTCATAATCACACCTTATTTTTGTCTAAAATCTTTTGCCACAAGTCTGGCCTTATAGGTCTCTACCTGACCATCTGCTCCAAACTTCTTTTTGAAGACTCATTTGCAGCCTATTGGGGTCAAACCCTCAGGTGCATCAACCAACGTCCAAACATGGTTGGCATACATAGAGTCTATTTCGGATTTCATGGCATTGAGCCACTTGTCAGAGTCACTACTCATGATAGCTTTTGAATAGATCGTAGGCTCATCATTGTCAATGATGTGGATTGTCTTGTCATTCTCAATGACAAATTCATACTTGAGTGGTACACTATGCACTCTACTCGACCTTCGAAGAGGAGGTATGTGTAGGGGCTGTGCCTCAACAATGGGCACATCTGATTGAGAACAATTTGGTGAATCCTGGGTTGATTGTAGGTTTTGAATTTTCTCAAGTTCAACAGACCTCCCACTGCCTTTTTCTTGGATAAACTCTTTCTCCAAAAAAATATCATGCCTACCAACAAACATCCTTTGTTGAGTAGGGTTATAGAAGTAGTATCCTATACTCTCCTTAGGATAACCTACAAATCAATATTTTTCTGATCTAGCATCCAGCCTATGTCCATCAATATTTTTCACATAAGCTGGGCAATCCCAAATCTTAAGGTGCTTAAGATTGGATCTTTTTTCTTTTCATATTTCATATAGAGTGCTAGAAACAAATTTTGAAGGTACTTTATTTAAAATATACACTGTAGTCTCGAGGGTGTATCCCTAAAAGGATAATAGAAGATCCATGAAATACATCATAGACTGCACCATATCTAATAAGGTATGATTCTTTCTTTCCATAATTCTATTTAATTGTGGAGTATAAGGAGATGTCCATTGAGAGAGTATATCATTATGTTTCAAATAATTGAAGAACTCACTAGACAAGTATTCTCCTCCTCGATCCAATCAAAGAGCTTTAATACTTTTATCAGGTTGTTTCTCGATCATTCTTTGATACTCTTTAAATTTGTCAAAGACTTTAGATTTGTAATTCATTAAATATATATATCTAAACCTAGACATATCATTAGTAAATATGATGAAGTAAGAGTATCCATCTCTGGATTGAATCGACATTGGACCACACACATCAGTATGTACAAGGTTCAAAATGTCACTCGCCCGATCTTCATGTCCAATAAATGGAGTCTTGGTCATTTTTCCCATGAGGCAAGATTCACAAGTTTCATATGATTCATAATCATAAGGATCAAAGAAATTATCTTTGTATAACTTGTTAATCCTTGACTCATTTATATGGCTATGTCGGTAGTGCCAGAGGTATGTGACATTCACATCTTCCCTCTTTCTTTTCTTCATATTATCAACATGAAGCACACTATCATTAAGTGAAAGAAACATAAGACCATTATCAATAAAAGTACTTCCATAATATTCATTAGAAAAATATATAGAACAACCATTGTTCTTCGCAATTATTTTAAAATCTTGTTTCAATAACAATGATACAGAAATAATATTTTTAACAATATTTAGAATATAATAATAGGTCTTTAGTTCTAAAATTTTTTTCAAAGATAACTTGAAAACTCTGGTTCCTATGGCTTCGGCTTGAATGGACTCTCCACTTGCGCCGAACAGCTCAAAGTCACCTTTATTCAGATTTCTTATTTCCTGTAGACCCTACAACAATGTACAAAGGTATGAACCACAGGCGGTATTCAGTATCCAAGAATCTGACATTGAAGTACTTAATGATAAATTAGTTTGTATCATATACAAACCTTTAGCAACGTTTGCTGATTTCATGATTGCAAGGTACTCCCTGCAATTTTTCTTCCAGTGGCCCTCCTTGCCACAGTGATAATAAGTACCTTTGGCGGAGACCTTCTTCATCTTTTTCTTGGAGATGCCAGCCTTAGGGTTCAGCTTTTTCTTAGAATCCTTCTTCGCCTTCTTCTTGCTGATCTTATTAACATGAAGAACTTGAGCCTTTTCACTCTTGAAATGGCTCTCTACTGTTTTTAACATATTCAGTAGCTCAGGCAAGCTGATGTTCAGTTTATTCATATGATAATTAATGACAAACTGAGAAAAAGAGTCAGGAAGAGACTGCAGGATCAAATCCTGACTCAGTTCACCATCTATGGCAAAATCCAGCTATCCCAGATGAGTGATCAAATCAATCATCTTTAGGACATACATTTACACAGAAGAGCCTTCAGTCATACGGACACGAAAGAACTACTTCAATATCTCATATCGAGTAGTTTGACTTTGCTCCCTATATAACTTCTTAAGATTAAGAAGAATAGAGGGAACATCCATGTCCTCATGCTACCTCTGGAGCTCATTGCTCATGGAGGCAAGCATGATATATTTGACAGTTACACTATCATCTTTCTACATCTTGTATGTGGGCCTTTTCTCCTTGGAAGCATTTTTCTTAAGAGAATCTGGAGCAGATGTATCCAGAATATAGGAGACTTTATCCTGAGTGAGAATAATTCTCAAGTTCCTTAACCAGTCGACATAGTTGGGTCTGGTCAACTTATTAGTATCTAGGATACCTCTAAGGGACAGTGAGGATGCCATAAGTGTAGTTAATCTATAATGACAAAAATACAATATAAGAAGATAACTCATGAAGACATTCTTCATAACTAGACTAGAATTTTTATCTAATTGTGTCTCCCACTATTTTATCGAATGGTTCTTAGTGGGGTTGAGATCTCTATTACTCACAAACACCTTATGGATAGCATAATAAGTATTCATGAGTTCAAGAGTAGGTAACTTCTTACTAATTATACCTTTATAATTTTCAACATATTTCATTCTGAACTCTAGATTGTAGGGTTTTAGGGTGGGCATGCACAGCAGAAGCATAATGAATTTTAAATTTTAAATTAAAAAATTTTAAATATAAAACCCTTAAACTAGTATCTCTTTGATGATTAACAATCATATATAACATAAATTTAAAATTAAATTCAAGCTATAGAAGAATACATGCAGTGCTTAATCCAAATTCCGACAGAACCTCCACCAGGCGTCTAAATGTTCGCCCTCCAACGGTGATCCACACAGGACTATGATCAGGACACCAACTCTTTGAGATAATTTTTTCTCCAAAATTCTCACTCTGAGAATTTTTTTGGATACCAGGACATCAAGACTCTCTTCCTCTTCTCCTAGTCTTCCTATCCCTATCTTTTTTTTCTCCTTATCTTCCTTAATTCTCTTCCTAGACTCTTCCTAAAATCAGACTTGTCCTTACTATTTTAGACTTGTCTTAACAAGAGAAGGAAGGGACAAATTGGATAATAGTGAGAGGATGTTAGAAAGAAAGGAGGAATTGAAAATCTGAATGAATCCAATCCCCCGGCGCACCCCCCTTTAAATACTTAGCGATGGGTTGCCTTCGGGAATTATTCATGCCCCTTCCACATGCCATCTCACATCCATAAAAAAATTTCATGCCTGTGGATGAATTCTCATGCCCATCTAGAAGATTTTGACATATGGCAATCATCAAGAAAAAATCCAAGAGATGCTTCATGCAGAAGGGCTCTTCGAAATATTTTTCTCGATGATTCTCCGATGCGTCACGCAGCTTTCTATGGCATAATTTTTCTCTATCACCCATCAGTGCAATTTTGTCCATCCAATGGCCAAAAATGAAGGTGCTAACATTAGAATGGTGTGAAAAAAATCTCAGATTAAGAAGTAGCATGACAAATGGGTTAGAGTCCTTCACAAGTTAGACTCTTGGTCAGGCGCATAGATCAGACTGATAGGATTTTCAAATTCAATGAATTTTCATGTTTAAACCAAAAGGAATTTTAACTTTAAAATTATTATTTATATAAAAAATTAAGTTAAAAATTATTCAAAAATTTATTTCATCATGGAACATTGGATAAGCTCAAGGATGAGGCATCCCATCTCATGGGATGTGAAAGCTGTTTCTGCGCACAAAAACTGCACCCACGTACAAAAAAAAATCTTGACTCATGGAGACTTGGTTTTCTGGCTCCAAAGTTTTGATACATATAGGTAAGGGCCAACCCAACTCAAACATAAAATTGGATTGAATTAATTTGGCCTTAATTAGCCTAATCGGGAATCAATTTTGAACCTAATTTGAAACAAGGAGCTAGTTTTTGCAATATGTGCTAGCATGTCAATTTTGCAAATATGATCTAATCCAATTAGACCCCTAATCAATTTTCTTTGTGTGTGACCCATTGAATTCCACATCTAGTTAGTAATGGATCTGAGTACAAGTCAATTTGATTTGATTAGAATTTAATCTAGCCAATCTAGATCCAATCGAACTAATCTGATTTCAACAATTAGAACTCTTTCTAATTGGTGATTGAATTAAACTCTTTAATTTGATCAAACCCACAAGATAAGATTGACATCTAGCAATGTATCATGTTTATTTAGAAGATATAAAATTTTAATAAAAATATCAAAAATATCTTTTAGTGAAAAGTTACCATGCAATTTGATCCTGCGATCTCCCTGCACCCCGAATATGACTCCGGATATGGAATGATGTCAAATTCAATATCATACTCATATTTTTCTCAATCTTATATGATGATTCAATTAATAAAATATTAAAAATTCTTTCTAATTTTTATTCTATTTTGATCAAAAGCTTTCTGAATCATCAATCGATCAGAGCAAGTAAGATGTGATCTCCTCTTACCAGGAGTGATTGATTTCATGTTGACCTACTCACAATCTCTATACACATTCTACCATATCTAGAACATCTCGTACATGACTAAGTCATGAATGAGTATGAACCAAAACATATAGATTCATGTATACAAGGTTCTATGGTAGTCTCAGATCTAAGGATTATATGCACAACTCCCACTATAAGAAAACATCTTTTGACGGGTAAGTAAATTTCATAAGATGTTTCTTAAGTCAGATCAATTCAGTAAACTTATTCTCTAATGAGCACCCACTTCCTTGTATTAGTGTCTCACACAAGTGGCATATGAGATTAGCCACCCTCTCCATCGAGTATACATAGGAAGTGCTAGTCTATTCGGAATATTGATCCCCTTCTCAATGCTCCTATGACTAGGAATATTTTAAATCAAAATTTTTAGAATTTTAGATTTCATAGGTATGATCTCATCATAACCCTAAACCTTTTACCCTGATTTATAGAGTTCATCATAATCATTACAAAAGTAAGGTGCAGCATATGATAAAAAATACTTTTTATTATTTAATGAGTCAATACATGAGTCTGAAAGATTACAAGGAAAACCCATCAAAATATAAATTTTGATTGACTTGTAGGGCATATTCCTTTCAATCTTCCACTTGCACTAAAACCAATCGTCCTTATATTTTATCCCCATACAATCGAGATGGTGATCGAACTGCTGCTGTGGTAGAGCCTTAGTGAATGGGTCTGCTATATTATTCTTTGTTTCTACTCGTTCAATGACAACATCTTATCTTTCGATTATTTCACGAATGAGATGGAAGCATCTTAGAATGTGCTTGGATTTATGATGAGACCTTGGTTCCTTTGCTTGAGCAACTGCTCCAGTATTATTACAGTAAAGTGGTACTGGATTCTTAATCTCAGGAACGACGCCCAATTCAGTGATGAACTTCTTCATCTAGATAGCTTCCTTGACAGCTTCACTTGCAGCTATATATTCTACCTCAGTGGTTGAGTCAGCTATAGTTTGTTGCTTGAAATTTTTTCAACTAATAGCTCCACCATTAAGAGTAAAGACATACCCTGAAGTGGACTTGCTATCATCAGGGTCTGATTAGAAACTAGAGTCAGAATAACCTTCTAGTTTTAGATCAGATCCTCCATACACCAGAAAAATATCTTTAGTCCTTTTCAGATACTTAAGAATATTTTTCACTATTTTTCAATGATCCTCTCTTGGATTAGCTTGAAATCTACTAACTATGCCTAAGGCATAGGCAACATCAGAACTAGTATATAACATAGCATACATGATCGATTCTACTACCGAAGCATAGGGAATAGAACTCATTCTATTTCTCTCTTCTAATATTTTAGGAGACATTCTTTTAGAGAGATGTATGCCTTGACTCATGGGTAAGTAACATCTTTTACTCCCATCCATGCTAAACCTCTTTAGCACTAAGTCTATGTACTTGGATTGGGACATGCCTAACATCCTCTTAGATCTATCCCTATACATCTTTATACCTAGTACATAGGATGCTTCACCCAAATCTTTTATGAAAAACTTACTTGATAGCCATGTCTTGACCGATTATAACATTGGGATATCATTCCCAATGAGAAGTATGCCATCCACATATAAAACTAAGAAAATAATGGTACTCTCATTAGTCTTCTTGTATACACAAGATTCATCCATATTTTTGATAAAGCCAAATTCTTTGACTGTAACATCAAATCAGATGTTCCAAGTCCTCGAGGCTTACTTTAATCCATAAATAGATTTTTTAAGCTTGCATACCTGATTTGCTCTCCCTTTTGAGATAAATTCTTCTGACTGAGACATGTAAACCTCTTCCTTAAGATAACCATTAAGGAAGGCGGTCTTCACATCCATTGGCCAAATCTTATAATCATGATATGCTTCTATTGCAAGCATAATCTATATAGATTTGAGCATGGCAACAGGTGAAAATATTTTATTATAGTCAATACCCTATTTTTGCCTGAAATCTTTAGCTACCAATCTAGCTTTATAGGTTTCAACTTGGTCATCTGCTCCAATCTTTTTTTTATAGATCCATTTGCATCCAATAGGGGTCATACCCTCTGGTGCATCAACCAAAGTCCATACTTGGTTGGAGTACATGGAGTCTATTTTGGATTTCATAGCCTCTAGCTATTTGTTTGAGTCTCTACTCATGATGGCTTCCGTATAGGTCAAAGGTTCATCATTCTCAATGATGTGGGCTTCATTATTCTCAATAATGAACCCATACCTTATTGGTACATTCCGTATTCCATCCGACCTTCAGAGAGGTATATTTTATGATTGTACTTCATTAAAAAATATTTTTGATTGAGGATCATTTTGTGCCTACATTTGTAGGTCTTGAACTTCTCCAAGTTCAATTTTTTTTCCATTACCTCTTTCTAGGATAAACTCTTTTTCCATAAAAGTGGCATATTTACTAACAAACACCCTATGTTCAATAGGATGATAAAAGAGGTATCCTATACTCTCTTTAAGATAGCTTACAAACAAGCATTTATCTACCCTAGCACTCAGCTTATGTCCAAAATTTCTTTTAACATAAGCTGGACAGCCTCATATCTTAAGATACATAAGATTAGGCTTCTTTCTTCTCCATATCTCATATGGAGTGCTTGGCACAAATTTTGAAGGTACTCTGTTCAAAATATGGACAGCAGTTTCTAGGACATGTCTCTAGAAAGAAATAGGCAAATCTGTAAGGCACATCATGGACTACACCATAACTCATAAAGTATGTTCCTCCTTTCTGCTACACCATTTAGTTGTGGTGTATAGGGAGGGGTCCATTCTGAGAGAACTCTATTTTCTTTAAGATGATCTAGAAACTCATTTGATAAGTGATAGTACCGACAGGGTCAAGAGGGCTCAGGCCGACGTTGAATAAGAGTTGTTCCTTCAGAAGGTCAGAAAGGAGGGGGGCTGGATAGGCCTCGAGCTTATTGGAGGCTTCGAGGTCGTCCCTTTCCAGGCTAGAAGCCCAGCGGATGGAATCCCTTAGAGAGCCCCAAGGGGGTAATCCCAGCTCTAAGGTCGGGTATCAGACGTAGAAGTACCTCTCCTTTCAGTTGTGAATAGAAGAGGGGGCGCCTTTCAGCAACCCCTTTCTATCAAACTGGAGGGAGAAGTACCACCAGTCCTTTGCCAAAGGGTAACGCTTGAAAGTATAGAAATTTCTAAACAAGGAAAGGGTTGGCTGGACTTCGGCAAAGCAACAGAGGGAAAGAAACCCTATCAAAAATCTAAAGGAGTTCGGCACTACAGAAACTAAAGAAATATTTAAAAAATGGAAGAGAGCAATGACAAAAGGCGGGAGTGGAAGTCGAAGTCCGATGCGGAAAGCTTCTTGGTATAAATAGAAGCAGCCAGGGGGAGGAGTGCTAGCCCGGTCAGTTGGCTCAGGGAGCTCCAGCTCATACTCTGGAGGAATCCCTTACTGAATCCTAATCAGTGAGAGTTCCTTCGAAGTCAGAGAGCTGGGGATGGTGTCTGGTACAAAGACTAAATGAGGTTCTTCTACAGAGCTAAGGTTTTGGAGAGCTGGGATGGACGAACTCCTAGAACTATTAGAGGAGAAAATGTTGGAGGATATTTTGAATCGAACAAAAACCCTAAAAATCCTTAAAAAATTGGGAAAAATAAGAAATGAGAAGTTCGTGGAAAACTGAGCAGATGGAATGTGACAGAAAAAAATAGAAGAATAGCGAGAGAAAAAATAAAGAGGAGAGTTCTAGAACTAACCTAGGCTGGTTCGAAGGATGCAGAGATGCAGAGATGGGGACGACTCGAAGAACACCTAAGGCCGAAAAGGATGCTGAGGAGGGATGGAGCTCTCAGGAAGAAGAAGGGCACCAACAGGACTCTCAGGCAAAGTGAAATCCCTGGAGGAGGGGAGCGGGTTTAAATAGGCAATAGGGCCCGGCACAGTAATGATTGCAGATCTCCTCTGGCCGACCTACACTCATCGTGTATCCCACTCGTCGTGGCAGGTGGCTGAAAGCAGCTGACAGCTGACAGAGCCATTATTGTGCCATACCTAGAGCAACACTCCAGTGAGAATTCTGAAAAAATCTTTTCAGATCGCCTTGATTTGAAAAGGCTCCAGCACCAGTGCGCCAAACGCCAAAATATCTGGAAATAATCGGGTACAAAAATCGAGGGAGGCAACTTCGACTGTGAAAGTTTCTCTGTACTTCCTTCGTTCGGAGCCCGAACTCGAAAGTAGGGGGACTGGTGTTGGGTATAAAATACCCCCAGTCGAAGTTTGCAAAAGGCCGACCCTTCCAGGGCTTTTCTGACTTCCAACCTTGTGTGGCATCTTTCTTAACTCCCCCGACCTTTCGAGCTTCCTTAATGCCATCCGGGCCTCTCCAATCATGAGCTTCTCCATTCATCTACCAGATTGCTCCAAACGCCCTCTGAACTCTGCTATCAGTCGATTTTCTATAGTGATTGACTATTCTCTGAATCTCTTCCAGACTTCTTCTGGCCATGGAGGACTCTACTCTGAATTTCTTTCAGACTTCGTCAGTGTCCGAGCTTCTCTGACAATGGGATTTCTACAGTAACCAGACTCCATCCAAGTTTCTATGATGGTTGACCACCTCCCAGATGTTGGAGTATGATTCCAGCTCCTCCCATAAACCTTGGGTGCAGCAGAACCAGCAACGAACAAATCTGGAGACTTCTGGACTCGATCGAAGGCCCTTGACGAAATCAGCCTGGTTGCTGTCTTCTTCGTCAGCCTTTCATTCCAAATGAAGAACGCCTCTAAGATCACCTCTAAAAAATCCAAGATCTGGTACCCAACTAGATCAGGCCTGGACCGAGGTCTTTCAATTCATAGATCTTAAATCAGGATATTCTAGATAGGAAAGAAGGTAGATAGAATCAGACCTTGCAGATCTGTTCTGCTGCAGCCTTTCCTGTAGATCTGTTAATGGAGATCTCACCCGTGCCTCAAACGACCTCAGATCAACACCAGATCTGACAGAAACTTGTACCAACCTTGTAGCAAGAGATTTCAAGTCCTAGACCTGATGTTTGGGTGGCTGCAAGAGAGGGAGAGGCAATATGGTTGGCGGCACAAAGGGGGAGGGGCTCAAAACCCTAGCACCTCCCCTGCTTTTCCTACCTTCTATGGACCTGGTGGCCAGAAACCCTAGGGTTTCTTGCTTCTGGGGCATGGAGAATAGCTGGAGAGAGAGGGAGAAGAGAGAGAGAGACTTGGAAGAAAGGGTTTTCATATTCCTTTTGCTTAATCAAACCTATACAGTAAATGTATATATAAACACAGGGTCAAGTGACCCAAACCCAAAACTCCCTTGACCAACTCTATGGGAGATTAGGTTAACCCAAGCCCATGTACACCCATGACTCAACCTAATCTCACCTATTCTGGGCCCAGACCTAGCCCATAAAGAGTTGGTCCCTTGAGGCCCACATAACCTAGACCTCAAGAATCCAAAAGGCCCACAGCCTTTCAACCTAAGGCCCAACTAGCCCTAGAGCCTCCATGAAGCCCTCATGAATGATGGACCTTGGCCTTAGCCTTGGTCCCCTGGGCCTTGGGCACACCACCTGGATCACAACAATCTCCACCTTGGTGTCCCAAGGCCTCAACCAGCTCCACTCTGTCCATCAGCCGAATCAGCTCAACACATCTCTGAAAGCTGTCCCATGGAAGTACCTTCGTAAGTGCATCAGCTGGGTTCTCCTTGGTTTGTACCTTTACTAGCTCCACCTCGCCATCCTCCACAAGCTCCCTGATCTGATGATACTGAATGTCGATGTGCTTTGTCCTTGCATGATAGACTGAGTTCTGTGCTAATAGAAGTGCACTCTGGCTGTCACAGTGCACTCTAATGGCCTCCTGAGTAAGGCCCATCTCTGTCAACAAATCCTTCAGCCAAATTGCCTCCTTAGCTGCTTCTGTCAGCTTGATGTACTCTGCCTCTATAGTGGATAGGGCCGTGATAGGCTGCAGACTCGATCTCCAAGAAATAGGACCTTCATACAGGCTAAAGATGAAGCCTGTCGTAGACCTCCAGGTATCCACATCTCCACCGAAGTCTGCATCTACATAACCGCCAATCAGCCCCTGAACCTTCCTGGACATGTCAGAGTATCCCACTGCACCTCCTCGCTATTCGTAGCAGATGCCAACTCCAACTGAACCCGCCAGATATCTGAATATCCACTTCAGAGCTCTCCAGTGCTCCCTGCCAGGCTGCGCCATGAACCTGCTAACCTGACTCACTGCATGAGCGATGTCTGGCCTACAACAGACCATCGCATACATCAAGCTCCCAACTCCTGAAGCATAAGGAACCGTCTCCATCTCCTGAGCCTCCACCTCAGTCTGTGGTGCCATGGTCTTCGAGAGTCTAAAGTGACTGGCAAGTGGCAGCTCCGTCAGCTTTGATCCCTTCATCTCGAACCTCTCTAAGACCTTCTGTATGTAGCCCCCCTGAGATAGATACAGCACCCTCCGGGCTCGGTCTCTAAAAATCTCCATGCCTAGGATCTTCCTTGCAGGGCCCAAATCCTTTATCTCAAACTCCCGAGATAAGGATGCCTTCAGTCCTACACAACCTTCCTACTCTTGCATGCTATAAGCATGTCATCCACATACAAGAGTAGGAACACCCTAGAACCATCCTCAAGAGATTGAACACAAACACAGGGATCAAACTCACACCTGAAAAGTCTAATGCTGTGCACATAGGAGTCGAACCACTTGTACCATTGCCTCGGCGACTGCTTCAGCCCATACAGCGACTTCTGCGACAAACAAACCTTTCCCTCTGATCCTGGATCCCTAAAATCGGGTGGCTGCTCCATGTAAATTCTCTCCTCCAAATGCCCATGGAGGAATGCCGTCTTGACATCCATCTGCTCCAGCTCTAAATCCTGAGCTGCTACAATACTCAGCAACACTCTGATGCAAGTATGTCTGACGATGGGAGAGAAGACCTCACTGAAGTCGATGCCTTCCTTCTGGGAGTATCCCTTGGCCACTAACTTCACCTTGAATCTGAAACCTCCCTACTCTGAAGGCCCTTCCTTGCGACTGTAGACCCATTTGCGGCCAATGGGCCTCTTCCCCTGTGGCAACTGCACCAATCGGCACGTCTAGTTCTGGTGGAGAGACTGCATCTCCTCAGACATCGTCTAGACCCATCGCTCTCTGTCCTAGCTCTAAATAGCCTCCTGATACATATATGGGTCTCCATTCACTGTCACCAGGGCATATGACAGCATCTCCTCGAAGCCATATCGGTCTGGTTGCCTAATGGTCCTCTTGGGCTTGTGTAGGGCAACACCGATATCAGTCCTCGATCCAGCTCGCTCCTGCTGGACCTCTCCACCTCGATCATCCGTCTGAGTCCTCTCCACCTATGGAGACACCTTAGGTAGGTTCTCCACCTGAATGTCATGTCCTCCCGTAGTACCTACAAGAGGCAAAATCAAAGAGGTAAGCTGTCCAGCAGTGCCCTGCTGGACCTCCTCCTGCTCCTGCTGCTCCTCCATGCCTGCTCGCCTCCGTAGGACTGACTCCTCATCAAAAGTCACATCTCGACTAATGATGATCTTCTTTTCCAAGGGATCCCACAGCCTGTATCCCTTAACTCCTCGCAGATAGCCTAGAAATATCATCTTGCGTGATCTGGCATCTAGATTGCTCTGCTCACCAGCTCCAATGTGCACATAGGCCATGCACCCAAATACTTGTAGATGGCCCAGTCCAACTGTCCTCCTAGACCACACCTCCTTTGGAAGCCTGCCATCCAACCTGGTGTGAGGTGACTGATTGACCAAGTAACCCTCTGCGTCAACTATGTCAACCCAAAACACCTTTGGAAGCCCTGCCTGCAGCCTCATGCATCGTGCCTTTTCCAGAAGTGTTCTATTCATCCTCTCGGTCACCCCATTCTGCTATGGAGTCCCCTTAACTGAGAAGTGTCTCCTGATCCCACACTCCTCACAGTAGTCCTAGAACTCTCTGCTGGTGTACTCCCTGCCATTGTCTGACCTCAGACACTTCACGCTCCTTCCCTGCTCCTTCTCCACCTCAGCTCTCCAGATTTTGAACTTGGTGAAGACCTCAGACTTCTCTCTCATGAAGTAAATCCAGAGTTTCCTTGAGAAATCATCAATCAGGGTCATGAAGTATCTGGCCCCATTCCTAGCGAAAACTGGGGCTGGTCCCCACACATCCATGTGTACTAACTCCAGAGGGGCTGCACTGCGGGTTGTATTGATGTT
This sequence comes from Elaeis guineensis, assembly GCF_000442705.2. Lineage (NCBI taxonomy): Eukaryota > Viridiplantae > Streptophyta > Magnoliopsida > Arecales > Arecaceae > Elaeis > Elaeis guineensis. The sequence goes on from NC_025997.2 coordinate 75,057,061, forward strand.
GAACTGAACTCTCCTCTGCTTTCCCATCTGGCAAGGCTCACAGAACTCTCCTATAGCACCATTCTCCAGATCAGAGATGAGTCCTCTCCTGCTTAACTCCCTCAGCCCCTTGTCACCCATGTGGCCTAGGCGGTAGTGCCACATCCTGTAAGCCCCCTGCTGGTCCTATACTGCAGCTACTGCATCAAACTCTCCGATCACCACAGATCCCTCCATGCGATAGAGGTTATTGTCCAACCTCCTGCCTCTCATCACTACCATAGCTCCATTGGTGATGTTTAATACTCCGCTTCTAGCCCTACTGCTGAAGCTGTATCCACTACGCTCCAAGTAACCTAGTGACACCAAATTCTTTTCCAGCTCCAGGATGTGCTTTAGATTTGTCAATGTCCTCACAATCCCATCAAATATCCTCACCCTGACTGTCCTTATCCCAGCCACCTTGCAAGGATGATTGTCGCCTAGAGTCACTGATCCCTCATTTGTCTTGGTGTATGTCACAAACCAAGACCTGTGTGGTGTGTAGTGATGTGAGCACGCAGAGTCTGGTGTCCACTCCTCTGTGTAATGCCTGTGACCATCTGATACCACAAGTAGATCATCCTCCACCTGCTGCCCAGCAACTGTACTCACTGATTCTGAGCCACTTCTTTCTCCCTTCTTGCTCTTCCATAGTGAACATTCTCGCTTGAAGTGGCCAAACTCGTTGCACTTGAAGCATTTCATCTCTTTCTTTCCCTTCCTGGACTTGGACCGCCCCCTGGACTTGCTTCTGCCTCTGCCTCTACCTGTCCTCTCCCTACTGCCAAACCCTCCTGGGGAGCCCGATCTCTGGTCAACTTTTTCCTTTTCTTATTAGACCTCAACACCGGGACCATGTCCTCATATTCCAGAGTCTCCTTGCCGTAGAGCAGTGTAGTCACCAAAGAGTCATATGATCCTGGCAGCGAACACAAAAGCAATAAAGACTTGTCCTCCTCATCCAGCTTCATCCTGATATTCATCAACTCCGTGCACAACTGGTCGAACCTCTGAATGTGGTCAATCACATCAGATCCCTCCTGCATTCGAAGACTGTACAACCTCTTCTTCAGCATTAGCATGTTGCACATATTCTTCCCCATATACATGGTGTGCAACTTCGACCAAAGGCCCTTTGGGGTCTTTTCTTCTAGCACTGAATATAACGCCGTATCCGCCAAACATCCTCTGATCATCAAGCATGCTTTCTTCTCCAACGATGCCCACTGTCTATCTATCATTCCCTCAGGCTTCTCATCCAAAGCCTGATCTAGATCTACTTGCACCAAAAGATCCTCCACCCAGATTTTTTACATGAAAAAATTTCTCTTGCATCAAACTTCTCAAAATCAACCTTCATATTGCTGCCCATGACTGGATCCAAGCCAAACAAGTAATATAAAATCAAGAAGTGTAGAATATACCTTGATGGTACCTTGCTGAAAATTTTCAGCACTTGGGATCTTTAACTTCTCATGCTTGGAACCGCTTCCTCACCACCGTGGCTCTGATAACAACTATTGAAGCATGATCCTGGCTCCTCCCATAGATCTTGGGTGTAGCAGAACTAGCAACAAATAAATCTGGAGACTTCTGGACTTAATCGAAGGCCCTTGACAAAATCAGCCTGGTTGCTGTCTTCTTCGTCAGCCTTTGGTTCCAGATGAAGAACACATCTAAGATCACCTCTAAAAAATCCAAGATCTGGTACCCAACCGGATCAGGCCTGGACCGAGATTTTTCAATTTATATATCTTGAATCGGGGTATTCTAGATAGGGAAGAAGGTAGATAGAACCAGACCTTGCAGATCTATCCTGCTGCAGCCTTTCCTATAGATCTGTTGATGGAGATCTCACCCGTGCCTCAAACGACCTCAGATCAACTCCAGATCTGAGAAGAACTTGTACCAACCTTATAGCAAGAGATTTCAAGTCTTCGACCTGATGTTTGGGTGGCTGCAAGAGAGGGAGAGGCAATATGGTTGGCGGCACAAAGGGGGAGGGGCTCAAAACCCTAGCACCTCCCCTGCTTTTTCTGCCTTCTATGGACCTGGTGGCAAAAAACCCTTGGGTTTCTTGCTCCTGGGGTGTGGAGAATAGCTAGAGAGAGAGGGAGAATAGAGAGAAAGACTTGGAAGAAAGGGTTTTTATATTCTTTTTGCTTAATCAAACCTATACAGTGCATGTATATATAAACACAGGGTCAAGTGACCCAAACCCAAAACTCCCTTGACCAACTCTATGGGAGATTAGGTTAACCCAAGCCCATGTACACCCATGACTCGACCCAATCTCACCTATCCTGGGCCTAGACCTGGTCCATAAAGAGTTGGTCTCTTGAGGCCCACATAACCTAGACCTCAAGAACCCGAAAGGCCCACAACCTTTCAACCTAGGGCCCAACTAGCCCTAGAGCCTCCATGAAGCCCTCATGAATGATGGACCTTGGCCTTAGCCTTGGTCCCCTGGGCCTTGGGCACACCACCTAGATCACAACACCAGATTCCATCTGAGCTCCTACGAGAATCGGATTTCAGCCGAACTCCTACAGTGGATGGATCCCAGACGAATTTTGACAATGAAAGGGCTCCGCCAGTCGGATCTCTACTCCAAATTTCTACTGAAGCGGTCTACTCCAAACTTCTACTACAAGCGATCTACTCCGAACTTCTACTGCGAGCGATCTACTCCGGATCTCTATTGTAAGTGAATTCCATCCGAGCTTCCACTGTAAACGAATTCCTTCCGAACTTCTATTACAGGCGGACTTCAGCCGAGCTTCTTCAATAGGCAGTCCCCATCCAGACTTCTACAAGAATCGGACTCTACCTGAACTTCCGTAGCAGATGAATTTCGGACGAACTTCTACAACAGATGGGTTCCAGTAGCTGGATTTCTACAACGGCCGACCACCTCCGGTGTCTGTCGTACCTCTCCAATGCCATCCGAAGTCCACGTCGGTCGACCCTCTGCCAGATTCCTTATGAAATCGAACTTCTCCAACAGAAAGTCTCCGTCCGAGCTTCTACAACAGATGGTTTCCATCTGTAGCATCAGCGCTCTAGGCACCAGACAATAGTAGACTCGTCAGCAACCTTGAAAATATTTGATTTTCTCCTGGATTGATAAGACAGAGAGCCATTCCGCCCCATCAGACATCCCAGTCGAGCTTCAGCCGACAGATCCGAACTCTCTGGCAAGTCACGACAATGGCCACTACACCACTCTACTCTCCGTAACAAACTCCACGTGGCCCTAAACGGCCCACTACCAGGCGGTTACAGACATCGCTATCAATCAATTACGCTCTCCGTCTATAAAAAGGGACCCCCAGATACGTTCTTCTCTAAGCTCTAAACTCTATCTCGAAACTCTACCAAAATTCCATTTGAGTGCTCCATTTCTGTTGAAGCAGAATACTGACTTGAGCATCGGAGGGTCTTACCGGAGCACCCCCAACTCCGGTTTAGACTTCCCTTGTAGGTCCTGGTGGCGGCCACAGTCATCTCAACTCCAGCTTCTCTAACATCGGCTGAATTCTGCACCAACAGAATTGACACAAGAGGAAGGGTTCTGTGTCTTCGCAGTACCCTTGTTCTTAAAGGAGTGCTCAATGAGACTGTCTCCGGTCACCTTCTCTGACATCTTCTTCTCCTTCTCCTGCCAGATCTCCACCTGATGCCTCCCCGAAAGGCATCCACCAGGCGATCCACAGCCTCCGCAGCCAGATCTCAGTGAGCTCCACAAACTCTGATCTCGTCTCTAGTTTCTCAGGTTCCTCCTCCTCCGGCAACGGCAATCGGCATGGAGCAGTTCGACTTGCTGGTTTAGTAGGTCAGAGGCCTCACCGAAGCAGTGCAGGCCATGCTGCAGCAGCCGCAGTAGCCACAGGCATCAGTGCAGCTGGAAAGAGCATCGTCGGAGTTTTAGAATCCGACGATCGGGTGGGCTACTTGGGCAAGTCGCCCCATCTTCTCCGAAAAGGGGAAGCAGAGGGCGGAGAGCCCACCATCCGATCACGATTCTTCCCCCGGAGAGTCCCTACCTCTGTTTCACCAGAAGACCCTCGAGACTCGCAGTCGAGAGGATCTCCTGGATCAAAGATTTCGGGAGATGAATCGGTGGATCGAAGAGCTCCGCCATACTCCCACTGCTTATGGTGAAGACATCTGCACTAACCCTCCTTTCTCTCAAATGATCATGCAAGAGCCAATCCCATCGAACTTCAAGCTCCCCCAATTTGAGAGCTACGATGGGACCTCAGATTTGGTTGACCACCTGGAGGCCTTTCAAACAATGATGCTGCTCCATGGTATGCCAGACGCCATCCTGTGTCGAGCTTTTCCATCTATCTTGAAGGGAGTAGTAAGAAATTGGTACTCGGTACTAAAGTCGGGTACTATCTTCTTCTTTGATCAGATGAGCCACCAGTTCGTTGCTCATTTCATCAGTGGCCGGCATCCCTGAAGAGGTTCAGAGTCCCTCATCAACATCAAGCAAAAGGAGGGAGAATCCATCCGAGCTTATGTCAACTATTTTAACGTCTCCACGTTGGAGGTCCAAAACTTGGACCAATCAGTCGTGGTGGCCGCCTTGAAGGACGGTCTTCAAAAGAACGATCTTCTATTTTCTCTGAAAAAGAAGAATCCCAGGGACTTTGCTGATTTGCTGGCTCGGGCCAAAGGATATGCCCGAGCAGAAGAAGCCTTCAAGATGAATGATGAGGAGGCCACGAAGGAGCGGCAGGTGGGAGACTCCAGCAAGCCCACAGTTGAAAAAAGATTGAGGGAAGCTCGGCCACGTTCTCAAACTCCCTCCGGACACAAGCGTATCCAGACTCCTCCCTGGGCTTGTAGGAAGAGAAGCCCGGACCGCAGAGTTCGACGGGGCTCTCCCTCGAAAAGATTCCATAGCTACGCCCCTCTCAACGCATTGAAAACTCAAGTGCTGATGGAGGTTAGGGAGTAGCTGCCAAGGTCGGAAAGGATGTGCACACACCTCGGGAAGCGCAATCCTAACAAGTTCTGTCTCTGTCATCATGACCATGGCCACAACACGGAGGAGTGCATTCAGCTCCGAGATGAGATCGAGGAGCTCATCAGATGAGGTCGGCTCGACAGATTCATTCGACGCTGACCTGAAGGTAGGGAAGATCGATCGAGGGCCCTACCGCAATCGAAGCCACCGAAGAGAGAGGAACAGCCTGAAGATCGACCTCCAATTGGGATTATCAACTCCATCTCTGGAGGACCCCGACGGGGAGCAAAGCTTCCGCGGCTATGGGATTTAAAAAATCTACGAATGTATTACCAATAACTTTGCCTTAAATAAAAGTTTCTTTCATATTTGCATATCTTTTCTTTTAGCATGAGCTCATAACGACAGGGAGTAGCTCCTTCCGACAATCGAAACTAAGCGTGTTAGGAACAGGAGGAGGACCTCATCCTAACACGAGCAAAGTCAAAGGTTCGGTTATCTAAAGATCAGATGGGGGGAGAGGCCCTTACAACAGTCCTTATGTGCCCCCACAGTCATGTTAGGAACAGGAGGAGAACCTCATCCTAACATGAGCAAAGTCAAAGGTCCGGTTATTTAAAGATCGGATGGGGAGAGAGAGGCCCTTACAACAATCCTTATGTGCCCCCACAGCCATGTTAGGAACAGGAGGAGAACCTTATCCTAACATGAGCAAAGTCGAAGGCCCAGTTATTTAAAGACCGGATGGGGAGAGAGGCCCTTACAACGGCCCTTATGTACCCCCACAGCCATGTTAGGAACAGGAGGAGAACCTCATCCTAACATGAGCAAAATCGAAGGCCCGATTATTTAAAGATCGGATGGAGGGAGAGGCTCTGACAACGGCCCTTATGTGCCTCCACAGCCATGTTAGGAATATGAGGAGAACCTTGTCCTAACATGAACAAAGTCGAAGGCCCGGTTATTTAGAGACCAGATGGAGGGAGAGGTCCTTACAATGACCCTTATATGCCCCCACAGCCATGTTAGGAATAGGAGGAGAACTTCATCCTAACATGAACAAAGTCGAAGGCTCGATTATCTAAAAATTGGATGAGGGGAGAGGCCCTTGCAATGGCCCTTACGTGCCCCCACAGCCCTGTTAGGAACAGGAAGAGAATCTCATCCTAACATAAGCTGAAATTGATTGTGTCGGGAATAGAAGAAGAATCTCGTTCTGACACAAACGAAGATCCAATCGATCAAGACCGGACGAGGAGGAAAGCCTCCTCAACGGCTCCTCTACACTCCCATGACCCCATTAAGAGTAGAGGGAAAACCCTCACTCGAACACAAAAAAAAGAGGGGGAGATGAAAAGGAAAAGCGACGAACTACACCAGTGATAAGTAAAAAATAAACTACATCAAAGACACAAAGGACCTCATCTCAACGAGGAAGGAGACTCTTATCAAAAACCCTCAATCTCTAAGAGGGAACTCAACACAGGCTGAGAAAAAATCGACTTCCTCAAGGTAACGAGAAGTTTGGGCCCCCAAGCTCAAGCACCGGGAGGAAGCGTCAAACTCAAATGGCCTTGAAAAGACTTGCAGTCATGAACAAAAAGGGCAAATCAACATGACGATGATTAGGAACCCTCAAACAACATCGACATCGAACAAGACAAAAGATAAAAGAAGTTTGATAAATGATGACTCAAAGCAAGAATAGACGAGAAATTACAAATAACGCCGACGTCGAACAAGACGGAAGACAAAAGAAGTTCGGTAAACGATAACTTAATACAAGAATGGACAAGGTAATAGAAATTTTTCTTTTCATTTCATTAGTGTAGTGTATATTACAAAGCCCTGAAGGCCTAAAAAAAAATGACAAGAAAAGAAAAAGAATACATGGAAGGATGAAAGGTAAAAAGAAACTTTAAGGAAGCTTGGCTTCTTCCGACTTCAAGCTCTCGGTTCCAGTCATTATTAAGGACTGCTTTAAGTTTTCAACTTCTTCTTCCAGTTCCATCTTTCTTAGCAGCATCTCTTGGTACATCTGGTGGAACCACCGGCTTTCGCCCTCCGACTCCCGAAGCCTCTTCCTCAGGACCTCGGACTCCACCTCGGCATCCTTGATTGCCTGCTGCTCGTGGGCCAGCTGAATCTTCAGCTACTGCAGTTCAGCCTTCTCCCGCCCAAGGGCCACAGATAGTTCTTCCATGGTCCCCCTCAAGGAGCGAAGCTCGTCGAAGACTTGTGCAGAGGCAGGCTGGTCTCTCTCACACAACTGTCTCTGAAGGCAGGCAACTTCGTCGATCACCGTCTTGAGCTTTTCGGTAGTCCTCTACTTGTCTGCACCAGCTGACTCAATAGGTATTGTAGTTTGCCTCAGCATCCTATAGCTGCTTTTGAAGGTCAGAGAATTTTTTTGACCAGTCTCGATCGTATTCGACCTGAGTTGCGAGTCAGGATGAGCTCCCTTCCAACTGGCCGATCTTCTCCTGTGCAACCGCCACTCAACTTCAAGAGAGCTGATCTTGGAAGCCTGAGCCCAAGATCAGTCGCTGGTGTATTTTTGGAGTTCCTCAAGCTCTGCCATGAAGTCGGCCTTCCTCTGGGTGTATTCCATGAAACCCTTTTTGTCGAGGTCCCGAAAGCGAGTAGCCTCTGCAGTGACTTCCGAATGGCTCTTCCTCAGCTGGTGAAGTTTATCATTCAGCTTCTTGGATTTCTCCATCAAGTGACGAACATCCCTTCTGAGGTCCCGAATCATCGACTTCAGAGGAATCCCTTATGGTAGGGGAAAAGCTTTGGCAGGACACTATCGTTGGGAGACAAGAGTGCCACAACTCAAATTAGTGCAAGAAGACAAAAGAGAAGGAAAAGAATGCAGAAGAAGAAAAAGGAGCTCTCTGTAAAGAAGAATCCAATTTCATTGATTAAATAGTTTTTAAGTACAAGAGAACAAGAAAAAGTCACCACAAAGAAAAAATATAAAATTAGAGGTTTCGGACCTCTGGGATAGAAGTGGAGGAGCTCGGCACCCCTGGAAGGTCGATCATGGCAACTACGACAGTCGAGGAGGTCCCGACTGGAAGAAGATCAGCAGCGACTTCGGAAGGTCTGGCTTCATCGTCGAACGCCTCATCCAAGAAGTCGAGGTCCAGTTTGGGAAATGTTTCGACCACCTTCTCTTGGCAAAGCTCGAATCCCTTGATAAAGGCATCCTGGCCGAATTGGACCTGCAGATCCTCCATCTCGGAGGAGGTCTTGAACTCCTCCACCACTCGAGCCCCTGCCTCCGAGACTAGGGACGGGATCTGCGCCTTCAGCTCGGAGACCTGCACCTTCAGTTTGGAGACCTCGGCCTCTGCCTTCTTCCTTCCTCCTCCAAGGCGGCCCTCAGATCGGATGAGATTTGTCCCTCCTTCTACAGCACCTCCTGGAGACTTGCGACCTCGACGATCTTCTCCTTGAGGTGGGTGGCCTCAGCCAGGCGACCTTTCTCTGCCTGGGCTGCCTCCCTCTTGGCGTTCTTCATCGCCTCGACGTTGGCGATGAGCTGGTGTCCCATCTGCAAGAGCGACTGGGAAGTCAATATAAAAGCTAAAGAGTAAACTAAGTAAAGAAGCAAGAAGAAAAAAAAGTGAATTGACCTACCTCGATAAAAGATTCCAGAGAGTCCCAGACCCGCTGCTCAGGATCAGCATAGACGATCCTGTGGATGACCTCGGGCAGAATGCACCCTTCGACCAGCTTCTTTATTAAATCTCTATTGTTGAAGGAATTTTCCCACAGATCTTCCTCGGAGCGATCGGCCCCCTCGATGGCAGCCTTGCTGCTGCGGCTCTTACGGGCCAGGGTCTTCTTCCTCCTCCTCCTTTCGGCCCCCAGTGCCCTCTCGGGACGAGCCTCTGGAGCGGGAACCTCGACCGGGGGGCGCCATGAAGAGACTCGGGCGACTTCAATCTTGATGTCAGAGGGTCATCGACGGCAATGGCCACCTGAGCAGGTGCGGCCGAGCTTGTCTCTTCTGTCCTAGCTCTCTTCGCCGACCCCGAAGTCGCGACACTTTTTCTCTTATGGATCCTGAGACCTTGGGCTAACCTCCGAGCCACACCTGTGTCCATGTCTGTAATAAAAAAAAATCAACACGGCTCAGAAATAGAATAAAAGAAAGGAGAAGCAGCAATATATATATATATATATATATATATATATATATATATATATATATATATATATATATATATATATATATAATAGTGATAGTACCGGCAGGGTCAAGAGGGTTCAGGCCGACATTGAATAAGAGTTGTTCCTTCAGAAGGTCAGAAAGGAGGGGGGCTGGATAGGTCTCGAGCTTATTGGAGGCTTCGAGGTCGTCCCTTTTCAGGCTAGAAGCCCGATGGATGAAATCCCTCAGAGAGCCCGAGGGGGGTAATCCCAGCTCTAAGGTCGGGCATCAGACGTAGAAGTACCTCTCCTTCCAGTTGTGAATAAAAGAGGGGGCACTTTTCAGCAATCCCTTTCTAACGAACTGGGAGGAGAAGTACCACCAGTCTTTTGTCGAAGGGTGATGCTTGAAAGTATAGAAATTTCTAAACAAGAAAAGGGTTGGCTGGACTTCAGCTAAGCAACAGAGGGAAAGAAACCCTATCAGAAATCTAAAGGAGTTCGACGCTACAGAAACTAAAGAAATATTTAAAAAGTGGAAGAGAGTGATGACAAAAGGCGGGAGCGAAAGTCGAAGCTCGACGTGGAAAGCTTCTTGGTATAAACAGAAGCAGCCAGGAGGAGGAGCGCTAGCCCGGCCAGTTGGCCCGGGGAGCTCCAGCTCGTACTCCGGAGGAACCCCGTACTGAATCCTAATCAGTAAGAGTACCTCTAGAGTCAGAGAGCTGGGGATGGTGTCTGGTACAAAGACCAGATGAGGTTCTTCTACAGAGCTAAGGTTTTGGGGAGCTGGGACGGACGAACTCCTAGAACTGCTAGAGGAGGAAATGCTGGAGGATATTTTGAATCGAACAAAAACCCTAAAACCCCCAGAAAAATTGGGAAAAATAAGAAACAGAAAGTTCATGGAAAACCAAGCAGATGGAATATGATAGAAGAAAAATAGAAGAAGAACAGTGAGAGAAAAAATAAAGAGGGGAGTTCTGAAACTAACCTAGACTGGTCCGAAGGATGCAGACATGCAGAGATGGGGACGACTCGAAGAACACCTAAGGCCGAAAAGGATGCTGTGGAGGGACGGAGCTCTCAGGAAGAAGAAGGGCACCAACAGGATTCTCAGGCAAAGTGAAATCTTTGGAGGAGGGGAGCGGGTTTAAATAGGCAACAGGGCCCGGTGCAGTAATGATTATGGATCTCCTCTGGCCGACTTACCCTCGCCGCATGTCCCACTCGCCGTGGCAGGCGGCTGAAAGCGGTCGACAGCTGACATAGCCATTATTGCACCATACCTAGTGTTGGAAAATATGTCCCAAAAGCCAATCGTCAAGCTGTTGACGGTTGAGCAACCAAGTATTATAATTGATTTGTTAATAAAATACATTTGGCATTTTCATCATAAGCTTTCATCTTCTAATGAACTCCGTTGTTATGATGAAGTCCTTAGGACTATTTAGATTCGATAAAGAGAGAATTTATCGATTAGTCCTTAAAACAGTTCACGATCAAATGATAGGCTGTTAATAAGGACGACAGCTTCTATCGAGCATAGGTCGCTGTAGGCCATATGGGTTGGTTGTCCTCTTAACCAAGGAGTGTGGAGATACTGGTCTGGCATACAGGTGAGATGTAAAGGTACATCATCATTGAACGTGACCAACTCCAGAGCATTCTGCTATCGAGAATGTCTCTGATGGGATATAGATATAAGTGTCCATTAGACTTGAGATCGCCTCAGTGACTTGCAAGCAACTCACTGTGCTTTGGTACTGGACTAACTGAATTTCTAATTCAGGGATGGAAGACTTCTGAGCACAATCAAGTACTTGCAAAGTCAGAGTGTGATCGAGATGGGATTGACCACTCCAAGAGTTGGAGAAGAATGAGTCGCTGTATTTAAATTTAGCAAAACCTTGGCCAGGGTAATCCATCAGATGGATTTGATATTTTGAAATACAATGTGGACAACCTGATCAGAGTTGACAGTTGAACTCTGGGGTGTCCTATGATCATTTTGGTCAAGGGGATGAATTATATGAAAACTATATCCGCATGGGTTCTAAGGATGTTGTTCTACACATTCGACCTATCCGATCGTCGGGTACCATTGCTAGATGGTCACTTCGATTGGTACAGGAATTTATTTCTGTGCTATTGGCTTAGGTTCGGACCTATGAGGTCACACACATTAGAGTTCATGATCCGATCGGATGGTTGATCAACGATTAAGAATCGTTCTATGGTTAAATGATCAATACGATTGATATTTAACCCAGTGCAAGTGTTGCAGGAGGATCGATTAGCAATTCGATTGCTAATTGGCTTAATTTTATTAAGACAATGGGCTGAGATTAAGTCTAATTAAATATGATTTAATTATATTTGGTTTGGTCTTGATTGGATCAAGTCCAATTGGTTTATTGGATAAGCCAAGTGCAAGGAAAAACTAGTCCTAGTTCAACTAGGACTTGGGTCAATCTAATTTCTAATTTGATTAGAAAATTAAATCAGATTTAAATCTAATTTAATCTGATTAAATTAGGTTCTTAATTGGGTTAAGATCTATTTTAATTTGGTTGATCTAATTTTGGTTTGATTTGGTTTGAGAAAACAAATTAAAACAAGTCATAAGATAGAATCCTAGTAAGACTAGGATCCACCTTGCACCACATAAGCCTTCCCCACGCCCTCTCTCTCATTCAATGCCAATCTCCTCTTATTTTGTGTGACAAAAGCCCTCTCCCAGGTCTCTCCCACGTTCACAAAAGGTCTCCTCTCTTCTTTCTTACATGGAAGGTGGTTTGGATTAAATCAAAAAGGAACAAGTTTGGATTTTGAATTCTATGAGATAGAGTTTTAGAAATCCAAAACTCTTTCAATTTTACACCGAATTTATCCAAATTTTTTTTTTATAATTTTTGTGGCTTTTAGGGTACACATTGTTCACCCTTTGCTGGCAATCCATGCACAAAAATATGGAGGAGGTGCTCAAGAGTTGGGCACCCCTTAACTTGCCATGTTTGGATAAGCCTTGACTAGGTATTTGACCTAGACAAGGACTCTATTATATCTCTCTATATAAGATGAGTTTCTTTATAACATTTTTGTCAAAGACTGTAATTTGAGAGACCTTTGAGCCATCCAAAAATCAAAGAGAAAGACCTTTGGGTCGTGGAGATATAAAAGACACAAGTTAGGGTGTCTAGAGAGAGAAACGAGAAGAAGAAGAGGGTCTTCTTCTAGGGTTGTTTGTTTTCATATCTTTCCTCCCTCCATCTTGAGTTTCCTGAGAGCGTCTCAAATTTGAAACTCCTATTTCTACTTTCCATCTTTGGAAGAGTCCAAATCAAGAAGAAGGAGGCACCTGATCAACCATCAAAGAAGGATCAGCGCAGTACTAGCATATTGTGCTGATTTCCTGAAGCAGGACTTCTGATCGAGATTCATGGGCTCGTGTGGATGACTCCTAGAGGCCGGATGTGTGTACGGCTTGCAACATCATCCTCAAGCCTAGATCAGTGAGGTTAGAATGTCTAACTTGCAAGGTAATAGATCTGATCTATTGTTTAATACATACATTAGATGTAGTATAGAAACATGTTGATATGATCAACATGTAGTTCATGCTATATTTATATATTTTAATTTTTGATTTAATACTATATAATAATCATGTAATAGAATTTTAGATCTATAGATTCTCTAATTTTAGAACATAATTTTGATTTATTTTAGTCTTCCGCTGTATGATCTTGAAAAAGTTTCAAGATCTAACCCTGAAACCCTAGATCTGGTTCCTACAATTGGTATCAGAGCCTAGGTTCTTTATTATATGATTATTTATATATGCTTAGATTATTTTTTAGATTAGATCTAATTTATAATCTGATTATTAAATCTGAAATTAAAATTTTAGATCAATCACGAACTGCAAGGTTGTCCTGCTGTAAGGTTTACCCCTTACAGTGCAAAGGTTGTCCTAGTTTGTGTAGATCTATCTTTAATCATAAATTTGTTAGATATGATCTAGATTAAATTTATGATTTATTAAATTTAAAAGATATTTAAATCTGAAATAAAATCTCTTTGTTAATATTTTTTGTGCAAAGAAATTGTTTAAAATTGAAATTGTTTCAATTACATGAATCTGTTTAGATTAGATCTAAAGTAATTTCATGTTTATTTCACTTGTATCTTGATTATGAATCAAACATGCAATATGGTTGGTAGAATCATATTATAAAATTATTTTATAAATATAAAAATTATTTTTTGAAAAGCCGAACCCAACCCTCAGCCCAAAACTTAATTAAGAATTAAGAAGTTGTTTGATTAGGTTCTAGGATTGTGAATTGAAGAACCTAAGATACAAACCATAACACATTGGGTTAATGGATTAGTGAAAATTAGGTCCATTAATTAGGTTAGACCTATGGTTAGATTGAAGATGGACTTAATTAGAGAATTGACTAAATCTAATCAATTGTTGTCTTAGATTAGGTCAAGAATTCTCTAGATCAATTACAATAGTTGTAGTTGGTCAAGTCCATGTCTTTAACGAGAATCAAATGGACTTGATTCTTGGCTAAGCGGTCTAGCACGAACTGTTAGGTTGATTTAATCAAAACTAATTAAACCAGTTGATGTCTAAGGTAAACCAGACCGGTGGTTTTTAATTGGGAGCCCGCTTACCTAGCCATTTCTGATGGTGTCTAAGGCAAGCTTTGGCAGACCCTCCCACTGATCGCACTTACTTGACCTCTTGGTGAAATTATGTTTTGATCGGATCACTTGACTTTTCGAGCTGACCCATGTCAGCTAGGTAAATCAGTGTGACTGATTTAGGTGCTCCTAGACCAGCCCTTTTAATGGTCTCCCTTAAGCTGACTTGGTGAAGCCAGTGGGAGGATCATGATAAGCTGGTTCATCTGACCTTATCCTCTATATTATTTAAATCTTCTAAAATTATTAGGTCCTTAAAATGATAAAGTTATGGAGATAACTGAGTCATAGCCTCTCATTAAGGTATTTGATAATGAGTCCATTAACTCAATAATCATTGCAGACCCAAAGGCCTGGTGCTTGTTGACTAATGGAATTATCACTCATCATATGATGACTTGAAAGTATCTCTCTAATGGTGGTTAGGTGAGCCAACCAAAGTTGGGCTTAATCATTCGTTGGTTAGATACACCAAGTATGATCATGTTAGTGGTTGGACCTAACCGGATCCTTACAGTGGAGGCCAAAGCCTACTGATTAGGTTTCTGGGGCAAAATTGATATTACTAGAAATTGTTTAGAGAAACAATTGGTTATGAACCTATCCTTAGATGTACATGGGTTGGCCAACCAAAGTTGGGCTTGTGTGCAGTCTAAGTGGATTCTAGTACCCACTAAGGAATTAGGGTAATTTCTCGAATTAGAGGTAGAGGCTACCAATTCGAATAAAATAGTGGGAGAAACCTTTTGATTAAAGTCCAAATCCTTAGGTTTAATGAATCAATTACTAATTAGGTTATGGTTTTCTTTTGTGCAGATATGGCCACTTCCCTATCGCTTCGATCATTGTTGGACAATGATAAGTTGGTGGGATCCAACTTCGGTAGCTGGTACCGAAAGTTGAAGATAATCGTGGAGCATGAACGGATCCTATATATGATAATGGATCCTGCACCTGAGGAGCCAGCTGCCAATGCGCATGGAACAGTCAGAGACACTTACCAGAAGTGGCTCAGTGATCGGACCACGGTGCGCTGTATCATGCTGGCTGCTATGAGCGATGAGTTCAGTCGCAGATTCGAGACGGCTCAGCCAAAGGACATGCTTCAAGTGTTGGAGGATGCCTTTGGCACACCCGATGACGTGGAGAGGCACAAGACTAGTTGTGCCATCTTCAACGCCAAAATGCGAGATGGTACCTCTGTCACTGATCATGTATTATACATGATCGAGCTGATGGAACGATTGAGCAAGCTCGGCTTTCCCTTGCATGAGCAGCTTGAGAAAGATGCAATATTGAACTCGCTGCCCAAGTCTTGTCTCCCATTCCTCACTCATTATAGAATGACAAAGCCTGAAGTAAACTATCACGGATTACTGGGGTTGCTTCAGAACTTTGAGAAAGATCACCAACTCCATAAGGAGTCGGTGAACTTAGTGGGAGGTTCATCTTCTGGTTCTCGACCCTTTAAGAAAGGAAAGAAGAACAAGAAGAAGAAAGTGAAGAAGGTGCAAGTTCAGACTGGGACATCTGTGCAGTGTCAGACCAAAAAGATCAAACCCGATAAGAGTCAAGCTGAATGCTTCTTTTGCAAGAAGCGGGGGCACTGGAAGAGGAACTGTCCCTAGTACATTGCCTCCCTAGACCTAAACAGGCAGAGAAAGTAGCAAGTTGTTGCTGGGCAAGGTATTTATATGATAACTCCTTGCAATTTCTCTATTTGTGATATAACTGACTGGGTATTGGATACCGGTAGCCCTTATCATATTTGCAATTCGTTGCAGGGGTTGCAGGTCAGTAGGAGATTCGAGCAAGGCGAGAGGTTCCTGAACGTTGGAGATGGAAGACCAGTTCCAGTTCTAGCATTAGGAATCTTGAAACTTGTATTTGAATCCCATATCATTGTTCTTAATGATTGTCATTTCTGTCCCAGTTTCTTTTTAAATATCATTTCTATAGGCCTTCTGGCCAAAAATGATTATGAAATTTCAATAAAGAAATAAATTTGTAATATCATTAAGAATGGTGTTACTATTTTTTGTGGACATTTGAACAATGGTGTGTATATGTTATCACAACCTGTTAATGTAGTCTATTCAACTGGCAAGCACCCTAGATTAGATAGTGTGTCAGATATCTACTTATGGCACTGTAGGCTAGGTCATATAAACAAGAACAGAATAAACAGGTTGACTCAAGAGGGAATCCTCGAAGTTAGTGATTATGAATCACTTCCAACCTGTGAGTCTTGTCTTCTTGGTAAAATGACCAAGTCACCTTTTACTAGAAAAGGTGAGAGAGCTACTGAGCTCTTGGGCCTAGTACATACTGATGTATGCGGGCCCATGAGCACCAGTGCTAGAGGTGGATATTTCTACTTCATAACTTTCACGGATGACCTATCCCGATATGGATATGTCTATCTGATGAAACATAAGTCGGATTCATTTGAAATGTTCAAACGATTCCGAAGTGAAGTAGAAAAACAAACTAGGAAGAGTATTAAAACTCTTCGATCTGATCGAGGAGGAGAATACTTTTCTAGTGAATTTCTCACATATCTAGGAGAGAATAGGATTCTCTTCCAATGAACTCCTCCAGGAACACCACAGCATAATGGTGTGTCTGAAAGGAGGAATCAGACTCTGTTCGACATGGTCTGATCCATTATGGGTTTTGCTAGCTTGCCGATATCCTTCTGGGGATATGCACTCGAATCGGCCTGTTATCTGTTAAATAGGATTCCAAGTAAGTCTGTAATTAAGACTCCATATGAGATATGGACGAGACGTAAGCCAGTACTTTCACACCTTAGGGTCTGGGGGTGCCCGGCCTATGTCAAATGATTAGTCACAGACAAACTTGGACCTAGGTCTGACAAATGCTCATTCATAGGGTACCCCAAAGAGATAAAAGGATATTTTTTCTATCATGCTGATGAACAAAAGGTGTTCGTCAGCCTTAAGACAATCTTTTTAGAAAAAGAGTTCCTTGGTGAAGGAACCGTTGCCTCTAAGGTTGAACTTGATGAAGTTCAACAGGTAGAAAGATCGACACCAATAGCTGAACCTGAGTCGGATATGATTAGATCAGATCTGAAGCCCAATGTACCTGCACCATTAAGGTGATCCGGTAGAGTACCACGTCAGCCAGACAGATACTACGGTTTCTTGGTCCGATACGGTGATCCCATCGAACTTGATGAGAATAATGAGGATTCGATCACCTATATGGATGCAATGCAGAGATCTGATTCCGAGAAATGGCTTGAAGCTATAAAATCTGAAATGGAGTCCATGAAGGTCAACGATGTATGGACATTGGTTGACCCGCCTGAAGGGGTTAAACCCATTGGGTGTAAATGGGTCTTCAAAAGGAAGAGAGGCACAGACGAAAAGGTGGAGACCTATAAAGCCCGTCTGGTAGCCAAGGGGTATCGTCAACGTTATGGTATTGACTATGATGAGATGTTTTCCCCTGTGGCAATGCTCAAATCCATTCGGATAATGCTTGCAATAGCTGCCCATCTGGATTATGAGATCTGGCAGATGGATGTAAAGACAGCTTTCCTGAATGGAGAGCTGACCGAAGAGGTGTATATGATACAACCTGAGGGGTTTACATCCACAGATGAGTCCAAGGTGTGCAAGCTTCAGAGATCCATTTATGGACTGAAGCAAGCTTCTCGGAGTTGGAACATGCATTTTGATTAGGTGATCAAAATGTATGGCTTCATTAAGAATGGAGAAGAGCCCTGCATCTATAAATGGGCAAATGGTCCAGTTGTAGTATTCCTTGCCTTGTACGTGGATGACATTCTCTTAATCGGGAATGACATCCCCGCACTACAGGGAATCAAAGTTTGGTTGTCATCACAGTTCTCCATGAAGGACTTGGGTGAAGCATCCTACATCCTAGAGATGAAGATCTATAGGGATAGATCTAAAAGGATGCTTGGGTTATCCCAGTCCGTGTACATAAACACTGTGCTGAAGAGGTTCAGCATGGGGAATTCCAAGAAGGGCTATCTACCGATAGGCCAAGGAATTTCTCTCTCTAAGAAGGATTATCCGACAACTCCTGAAGAGAGAGCATATGAGTAGAGTCCCATATGCTTCAGCCGTGGGATCTATCATGTACGCCATGACATGTACAAGACCAGATGTGGCATACTCACTAGGAGTAGTGAGTAGATACCAATCTGATCCTGGAGAAAATCATTGAAAAGTGGTTAAAGCCATCCTTAAGTATTTGAGAAATACTAAGGACCAATGGTTGGTTTATGGCGAGTCAGATCTAAAACTTGTGGGGTTCACAGACTCTAGCTTCCAATCTGACCATGATGACAGCAGGAGCGTGTCGGATTATATCTTTACTCTGAATGGTGGAGCCATCTGCTGGAAGAGTTTCAAGCAGCATACTATGGCAGACTCTGTTTGTGAAGCGGAGTACATCGCAGCATCGGATGCTGCGAAGGAAGCTGTATGGCTGAGAAAATTCATTAACGAGCTCAGAGTAGCACCCTCCCTCGATGGTCCGGTCCTGCTCTACTGCGACAGCACTGGTGCCATAGCTCAGATGAAGGAACCCAAAGCACATCAGCGGACGAAGCACATCTTGCACCGCTTCCACCTGATCTGAGAGATCGTGGATCGAGGTGACATCGATCTTCAGAAGATCGACGGAAAGGAGAACCTGACCGACCCCTTCACTAAAGCCCTGGCAATAAAGGAGTTTGACAACCACAAGTCAAAGATGGGTATTAGATACTGTGCTGAGTGGCTTTAGGACAAGTGGGAGTTGTTGGAAAATATATCCCAAAAGCCAATCGTCAAGGTGTTGACGGTTGAGCAACCAAGTATTATAATTAATTTGTTAATAAATAAAATATATTTGGCATTTTCATCATAAGCTTTCATCTTCTAATGAACTCCATTGTTATGATGAAGTCTTTAGGACTATTTAGATTCGATAAAGAGAGGATTTATCGATTAGTCCTTAAAACAGTTCACGACCAAATGATAGACTGTTAATAAGGACGACAGCTTCTATCGAGCATAGGTCGCTGTAGGCCATATGGGTTGGTTGTCCTCTTAATCAAGGAGTGTGGAGACACTGGTATGGCATACAGATGAGATGTAAGGGTACATCATCATTGAACGTGACCAACTCTAGAGCATTCTACTGTCGAGAATGTCTCTGATGGGATATAGGTATAAGTGTCCCTTAGACTTGAGATCGCCTCAGTGACTTGCAAGCAACTCACTGTGCTTTGGTACTGGACTAACTGAATTTCTAATTCAGGGACGGAAGGCTTCTGGGCATAGTCAAGTATTTGCGAAGTCAGAGTATGATCGAGATGGGATTGACCACTCCAAGAGTTGGAGAAGAATGAGTCGCTGTATTTCAATTTAGCAAAACCTTGGCCAAGGTAATCCATCAGATGGATTTGATATTTTGAAATACAATGTGGACAACCTGATCAGAGTTGACAGTTGAACTCTGGGGTGTCCTATGATCATTTTGGTCAAGGGGATGAATTATATGAAAACTATATCCGCATGGATTCTAAGGATGTTGTTCTACACATTCGACCTATCCGATCGTCGGGTACCATTGCTAGATGGTCACTTCGATTGGTACAGAAATTTATTCCTGTGCTACCGACTTAGGTTCGGACCTATGAGGTCACACACATTAGAGTTCATGATCCAATCGGATGGTTGATCAACGATTAAGAATCGTTCTATGGTTAAATGATCAATACGATTGACATTTAACCCAGTGCAAGTGTTGCAGGAGGATCGATTAGCAATTCAATTGCTAATTGGCTTAATTTGATTAAGCCAATGGGCTGAGATTAAGTTAATTAAATATAATTTAATTATATTTGGTTTGGGCTTGATTGGATCAAGTTCAATTAGTTTATTGGATAAGCCAAGTGCAAGGAAAAACTAGTCCTAGTTCAACTAGGACTTGGGTCAATCTAATTTCTAATTTGATTAGAAAATTAAATCAGATTTAAATCTAATTTAATCTGATTAAATTAAATTTTTAATTAGGTTAAGACCTATTTAATTAGGTTGATCTAATTTTAGTTTGATTTGGTTGAGAAACCAAATTAAAACAAGTCATAAGATAGAATCCTAGTAAGACTAGGATTCCACCTTGCACCACGTAAGCCTTCCCCACGCCCTCTCTCTCATTCAATGCCAATCTCTCTTATTTTGTGCGATAAAAGCCCTCTCCCAGGTCTCTCCCATGTTCACAAAAGGTCTCTTCTCTTCTTTCTTACATGGAAGGGTTTGGATCAAATCAAAGGGAATAATTTGGATTTCGAATTCTATGAGATAGAGTTTTAGAAATCCAAAACTCTTTCAATTTTGCACCAAATTTATCCAAATTTTTTTTTTGAAATTTTTGTGCTTTTAGGGTACACATTGTGGCATCCTTTGCTGGTGATCCATGCACAAAAAATATGGAGGAGGTGCTCAAGAGT
>NC_025997.2:75077535-75190809 GCF_000442705.2 Elaeis guineensis
CACAACCTGTTAATGTAGTCTATTCAACTGGCAAGCACCCTAGATTAGATAGTGTGTCAGATATCTACTTATGGCACTGTAGGCTAGGTCATATAAACAAGAACAGAATAAACAGGTTGACTCAAGAGGGAATCCTCGAAGTTAGTGATTATGAATCACTTCCAACCTGTGAGTCTTGTCTTCTTGGTAAAATGACCAAGTCACCTTTTACTAGAAAAGGTGAGAGAGCTACTGAGCTCTTGGGCCTAGTACATACTGATGTATGCGGGCCCATGAGCACCAGTGCTAGAGGTGGATATTTCTACTTCATAACTTTCACGGATGACCTATCCCGATATGGATATGTCTATCTGATGAAACATAAGTCGGATTCATTTGAAATGTTCAAACGATTCCGAAGTGAAGTAGAAAAACAAACTAGGAAGAGTATTAAAACTCTTCGATCTGATCGAGGAGGAGAATACTTTTCTAGTGAATTTCTCACATATCTAGGAGAGAATAGGATTCTCTTCCAATGAACTCCTCCAGGAACACCACAGCATAATGGTGTGTCTGAAAGGAGGAATCAGACTCTGTTCGACATGGTCTGATCCATTATGGGTTTTGCTAGCTTGCCGATATCCTTCTGGGATATGCACTCGAATCGGCCTGTTATCTGTTAAATAGGATTCCAAGTAAGTCTGTAATTAAGACTCCATATGAGATATGGACGAGACGTAAGCCAGTACTTTCACACCTTAGGGTCTGGGGGTGCCCGGCCTATGTCAAATGATTAGTCACAGACAAACTTGGACCTAGGTCTGACAAATGCTCATTCATAGGGTACCCCAAAGAGATAAAAGGATATTTTTTCTATCATGCTGATGAACAAAAGGTGTTCGTCAGCCTTAAGACAATCTTTTTAGAAAAAGAGTTCCTTGGTGAAGGAACCGTTGCCTCTAAGGTTGAACTTGATGAAGTTCAACAGGTAGAAAGATCGACACCAATAGCTGAACCTGAGTCGGATATGATTAGATCAGATCTGAAGCCCAATGTACCTGCACCATTAAGGTGATCCGGTAGAGTACCACGTCAGCCAGACAGATACTACGGTTTCTTGGTCCGATACGGTGATCCCATCGAACTTGATGAGAATAATGAGGATTCGATCACCTATATGGATGCAATGCAGAGATCTGATTCCGAGAAATGGCTTGAAGCTATAAAATCTGAAATGGAGTCCATGAAGGTCAACGATGTATGGACATTGGTTGACCCGCCTGAAGGGGTTAAACCCATTGGGTGTAAATGGGTCTTCAAAAGGAAGAGAGGCACAGACGAAAAGGTGGAGACCTATAAAGCCCGTCTGGTAGCCAAGGGGTATCGTCAACGTTATGGTATTGACTATGATGAGATGTTTTCCCCTGTGGCAATGCTCAAATCCATTCGGATAATGCTTGCAATAGCTGCCCATCTGGATTATGAGATCTGGCAGATGGATGTAAAGACAGCTTTCCTGAATGGAGAGCTGACCGAAGAGGTGTATATGATACAACCTGAGGGGTTTACATCCACAGATGAGTCCAAGGTGTGCAAGCTTCAGAGATCCATTTATGGACTGAAGCAAGCTTCTCGGAGTTGGAACATGCATTTTGATTAGGTGATCAAAATGTATGGCTTCATTAAGAATGGAGAAGAGCCCTGCATCTATAAATGGGCAAATGGTCCAGTTGTAGTATTCCTTGCCTTGTACGTGGATGACATTCTCTTAATCGGGAATGACATCCCCGCACTACAGGGAATCAAAGTTTGGTTGTCATCACAGTTCTCCATGAAGGACTTGGGTGAAGCATCCTACATCCTAGAGATGAAGATCTATAGGGATAGATCTAAAAGGATGCTTGGGTTATCCCAGTCCGTGTACATAAACACTGTGCTGAAGAGGTTCAGCATGGGGAATTCCAAGAAGGGCTATCTACCGATAGGCCAAGGAATTTCTCTCTCTAAGAAGGATTATCCGACAACTCCTGAAGAGAGAGCATATGAGTAGAGTCCCATATGCTTCAGCCGTGGGATCTATCATGTACGCCATGACATGTACAAGACCAGATGTGGCATACTCACTAGGAGTAGTGAGTAGATACCAATCTGATCCTGGAGAAAATCATTGAAAAGTGGTTAAAGCCATCCTTAAGTATTTGAGAAATACTAAGGACCAATGGTTGGTTTATGGCGAGTCAGATCTAAAACTTGTGGGGTTCACAGACTCTAGCTTCCAATCTGACCATGATGACAGCAGGAGCGTGTCGGATTATATCTTTACTCTGAATGGTGGAGCCATCTGCTGGAAGAGTTTCAAGCAGCATACTATGGCAGACTCTGTTTGTGAAGCGGAGTACATCGCAGCATCGGATGCTGCGAAGGAAGCTGTATGGCTGAGAAAATTCATTAACGAGCTCAGAGTAGCACCCTCCCTCGATGGTCCGGTCCTGCTCTACTGCGACAGCACTGGTGCCATAGCTCAGATGAAGGAACCCAAAGCACATCAGCGGACGAAGCACATCTTGCACCGCTTCCACCTGATCTGAGAGATCGTGGATCGAGGTGACATCGATCTTCAGAAGATCGACGGAAAGGAGAACCTGACCGACCCCTTCACTAAAGCCCTGGCAATAAAGGAGTTTGACAACCACAAGTCAAAGATGGGTATTAGATACTGTGCTGAGTGGCTTTAGGACAAGTGGGAGTTGTTGGAAAATATATCCCAAAAGCCAATCGTCAAGGTGTTGACGGTTGAGCAACCAAGTATTATAATTAATTTGTTAATAAATAAAATATATTTGGCATTTTCATCATAAGCTTTCATCTTCTAATGAACTCCATTGTTATGATGAAGTCTTTAGGACTATTTAGATTCGATAAAGAGAGGATTTATCGATTAGTCCTTAAAACAGTTCACGACCAAATGATAGACTGTTAATAAGGACGACAGCTTCTATCGAGCATAGGTCGCTGTAGGCCATATGGGTTGGTTGTCCTCTTAATCAAGGAGTGTGGAGACACTGGTATGGCATACAGATGAGATGTAAGGGTACATCATCATTGAACGTGACCAACTCTAGAGCATTCTACTGTCGAGAATGTCTCTGATGGGATATAGGTATAAGTGTCCCTTAGACTTGAGATCGCCTCAGTGACTTGCAAGCAACTCACTGTGCTTTGGTACTGGACTAACTGAATTTCTAATTCAGGGACGGAAGGCTTCTGGGCATAGTCAAGTATTTGCGAAGTCAGAGTATGATCGAGATGGGATTGACCACTCCAAGAGTTGGAGAAGAATGAGTCGCTGTATTTCAATTTAGCAAAACCTTGGCCAAGGTAATCCATCAGATGGATTTGATATTTTGAAATACAATGTGGACAACCTGATCAGAGTTGACAGTTGAACTCTGGGGTGTCCTATGATCATTTTGGTCAAGGGGATGAATTATATGAAAACTATATCCGCATGGATTCTAAGGATGTTGTTCTACACATTCGACCTATCCGATCGTCGGGTACCATTGCTAGATGGTCACTTCGATTGGTACAGAAATTTATTCCTGTGCTACCGACTTAGGTTCGGACCTATGAGGTCACACACATTAGAGTTCATGATCCAATCGGATGGTTGATCAACGATTAAGAATCGTTCTATGGTTAAATGATCAATACGATTGACATTTAACCCAGTGCAAGTGTTGCAGGAGGATCGATTAGCAATTCAATTGCTAATTGGCTTAATTTGATTAAGCCAATGGGCTGAGATTAAGTTTAATTAAATATAATTTAATTATATTTGGTTTGGGCTTGATTGGATCAAGTTCAATTAGTTTATTGGATAAGCCAAGTGCAAGGAAAAACTAGTCCTAGTTCAACTAGGACTTGGGTCAATCTAATTTCTAATTTGATTAGAAAATTAAATCAGATTTAAATCTAATTTAATCTGATTAAATTAAATTTTTAATTAGGTTAAGACCTATTTTAATTAGGTTGATCTAATTTTAGTTTGATTTGGTTTGAGAAACCAAATTAAAACAAGTCATAAGATAGAATCCTAGTAAGACTAGGATTCCACCTTGCACCACGTAAGCCTTCCCCACGCCCTCTCTCTCATTCAATGCCAATCTTCTCTTATTTTGTGCGATAAAAGCCCTCTCCCAGGTCTCTCCCATGTTCACAAAAGGTCTCTTCTCTTCTTTCTTACATGGAAGGTGGTTTGGATCAAATCAAAAGGGAATAAATTTGGATTTCGAATTCTATGAGATAGAGTTTTAGAAATCCAAAACTCTTTCAATTTTGCACCAAATTTATCCAAATTTTTTTTTTGAAATTTTTGTAGCTTTTAGGGTACACATTGTGCATCCTTTGCTGGTGATCCATGCACAAAAATATGGAGGAGGTGCTCAAGAGTTGGGCGCCCCTTAACTTGCCATGTTTGGATAAGCCTTGACTAGGTATTTGACCTAGACAAGGACTCTATCATATCTCTCTATATAAGATGAGTTTCTTAATGAAAGTTTTGAAGAGGATATATATTTGAGAGACCTTTGAGCTATCCAAATATTAGAGAGAAAGACCTTTGGGTCATGGAGATATAAAAGACATAAGTTAGGGTGTCTAGAGAGAGAAACGAGAAGAAGAAGAGGGTCTTCTTCTAGGGTTGTTTGTTTTCATATCTTTCCTCCCTCCATCTTGAGTTTTCTGAGAGCGTCTCAGATCTAAAACTCCTCCTTCTACTTTCTATCTTTAGAAGAGTCCAAATCAAAAAGAAGGAGGTACCTGATCAACCATCAAAGAAGGATCAGCGCAGTACTAGCATACTGTGCTGATTTCCTGAAGCAGGACTTCTGATCAAGATTCGTGGGCTCGTGTGGACGACTCCTAGAGGCCGGACGTGTGTGCGGCTTGCAACATCATCCTCAAGCCCGGATCAGCGAGGTTAGAATGTCTAACTTGCAAGGTAATAGATCTGATCTATTGTTTAATACATATATTAGATGTAGTATAGAAACATGTTGATATGATCAACATGTAGTTCATGCTATATTTATATATTTTAATTTTTGATTTAATGCTATGTAATAATCATGTAATAGGATCTTAGATCTAGAGATTTTCTGATTTTAAAAAATAATTTTGATTTATTTTAGTCTCCCGATGTATGATCTTGAAAAAGTTTCAAGATCTAACCCTGAAACCCTAGATCTGGTTCCTACACCTAGAGCAACGCTCTAGCGGGAATTCTGAAAAAAAATTTTCGGATCGCCTTGATTTGAAAAGGCTCCAGCACATCAAATGCCAAAATATCTAAAAATAATCGAGTACGAAAATCGAGGGAGGCAACTTCGATTGTGAATGTTTCTCTGTACTTCCTTCATTCGGAGTACGAACTCGAAAGTAGGGGGACTGGTGTTGGGTATAAAATACCCCCAGCTGAAGTTTGTAAAAGGCTGACCCTTCCAGGGCTTTTCCGACTTCCAACCTTGTGTAGCTTCTTTCTTAACTCCCCCGACCTTTCGAGCTTCCATAATGCCATCCGAGCCTCTCCAATCATGAGCTTCTCCATTCATCTACCAGATTGCTCCAAACACCCTCTGAACTCCGCTATCAGTCGATTTTCTACAGTGATTGACTATTCTCTGAATCCCTTCCAGACTTCTTCCGGCCACGGACGACTCTACTCCGAATTTCTTCTGAACTTTGTCGGTGTCCGAGCTTCTCCGACAACAGGATTTCTACAGTAACTAGACTCCATCCAAGTTTCTACGACAGTCGACCACCTCCCAGATTCCATTCGAGCTCCTACGAGAACCGGATTTCAGCCAAACTCCTACAGTAGATGGATCCCAAATGAATTTCGACAACGAAAGGGCTCCGCCAGTCGGATCTCTACTCCAAATTTTTACTGCAAGCGGTTTACTCCAAACTTCTACTGCAAGCGGTCTACTCCAAACTTCTACTGCGAGCGGTCTACTCTAGATCTCTACGTAAGCAAATTCCATCCGAGCTTCCACTGTGAATGAATTTCTTTCGAACTTCTGTGACAGGCAGACTTTAGTCGAGCTTCTTCAATAGGAAGTCCCCATCCGAACTTCTACAAGAACCAGACTCTGCCTGAACTTCTGTAGCGGATGAATTTCGGATGAACTTCTACAACAGACGGGCTCCAGCAGCTGGATTTCTACAATGACCTATCACCTCCGGTGTCTGCCGTACCTTTCCAATGCCATCCGAAGTCCACTGCCAGTCGACCCTCTATCAGATTCCTCATGAAACCAGACTTCCCCAACAAAAAGTGCCCATTCGAGCTTCTACAACATATGGTTCCCGCCTGCAGCATCAGCGCTCTAGGCACCAGACAACAGTAGACCCGTCAGCAACCTCAGAAACATCCAATCTTCTCCTGGATTGACGAGACAGAGAGCCATTCTGCCCCATCAGACATCCCAATCGAGCTTCAACCAACAGATCCAAACTCTCTGGGAAATCATGACAATGGCCACTACACCACTCCACTCTCCGTAACAAACTCCACGTGGCCCTGAACGACCCCTTACGCCACTACTCTTCATAACAAACTCTATGTGGTCCTGAACGGCCCACTACCAGGCGGTTACAGACGTCGCTGTCAATCAGTTACGCTCTCCATCTATAAAAAGGGACCTCCAGATACGTTCTTCTCTAAGCTCTAAACTCTATCTCGAAACTCTGCCAAAATCCCATTTGAGTGCTCCATTTCTGTTGAAGCAGAGTACTGACTTGAGCATCGAAGGGTCTTGCTGGAGCACCCCCAACTCCTGTTTAGACTTTCCTTGTAGGTCCCGGCGGCGGCCGCGGTCATCTCAACTCCAGCTTCTCCGGCGTCGGTGGAATTCTGCACCAACAATAAGTATTCTCCTCCTCAATTAGATCGAAAAATTTTAATACTTTTTCAGTTTGTTTCTCGATCATATTTTGATACTCTTTAAATTTATCAAAAGCTTCAGATTTGTGTTTCATAAGATACACATATCCAAACCTAGATAAATCATCAGTGAACATTATAAAATAAGAGTATCCTCCTCTGGCTTCTATTGTCATAGGACCGCATATATCAGTATGTACAAGTCCTAATAACTTACTTGTCCTTTCTCCATGTCCACTAAATGGAGTCTTAGTCATTTTTCCCATAAGACAAAATTCACAAGTACCTAATGATTCATATTCATAAGGATCAAAAAATTCTTCTTTGTATAACTTGTTAATCTTTGTCTCACTTATATGACCAAGTCGACAATGTCAAAGTAAAGTATTATTTAATTCTTCTTTCTTTCACTTTTTACTTTTATCAATATGAAAAATATTGTCATTAGATAGAATTAGAAGATCATTATTAATAACGCCATGACAAAAAAAAATTATTAGAAAAAAAAATTGAGCAACTATTACTCTTTTCATTTATTTCATAATCTCGTTGCAATAGCAATGGTACAGAAATAATATTTCGAATAATCTTAGACATATAATAATAGTTTTTTAGCTCTAAGATCTTCCCAGAAGGTAACTTTTGAAGGAAAAACTATCTTTTTTCTTGTAAGATCTTTCAGATCTAATGAGATCTGGGATGAAATTTAAAAAAAAAAATTATTCTACTTTATTTCAGATCTAAGGTCTATTAGATCTAATTCTTATTATCTGATATTTAATCTAAAATTAAATCTAAAACTTAAGGATTAGAAGAATACCTCTAGGATAACTAGATTACCCTGTAGATGATCGCAGCAATGCCCGAGGTTCAAAAATAGCCACACAGTCGTCTGGCCTCTAACGGTATCCACTCGAGTAGGATTTGGATCATCTTCTCCTTGCAAATCTCTACTCCAAAAAATTAGATATGGATCTTGTGGGAAAAATTCAGTGTAGGGGTAAAATGGTAATTTTAAAACTTTTTTAAAATTATGATTTTACAGTGAAAAAATATTAATTAATCTAATTAATTAATATAAATTTATCCTACACTAGAATCTAAATATGATATATAGCATGCATTCATTTAAATTTAAAATTCAAATTTGAACAGTAAACACTTTACTGTAATGTGTTCAGAACACAATACCTTTGTGCGGGTAGTAGATCGCCGCAATCTGATCACCGTCGGGAGAGTCTGATCGTCACGATGTAACCACACAGTATGTCTGACCTCTATGGATCATCCACATAAAGCTCTCGATCTGATCGACTCCTCACGAGTGCTAGCTCGTTGTAGAGCCCTTTTGACGGTGGATGCTGATCGAACTCCTTCGATCGATGTCTATCGATTTTTTGGATGCTCCGGATTGTCAATAGATATGCTTGAGAGGATGTTGAAGATCTCTCTAAGATTTTGTGGGCTCACGACACTCGTAGCTCACTTTCTCACTTCCCGAACCCTAGGTTAAAACTCTAGGGAATTCACTGGAAACCTTGCACCCACTTTTCTTTCTTTTCTTTCTTTTTCTCTTGGAAGGATATGGACTTCCTTCTCACGCACAAGACTTCTCAAGCCCCAAAATTTTTCTTCAAAAAATCTTCTTCTTATGCACGCCTCACTCTTCTCCTCCTTTTATAACAACGTCAAACGTCTTATCCAAAAGAAAGGATAAAGATGAGTAATTGCACATTTGAATTCAAATCAAACTTTAAATTCAAATGGACACCAACTCATCCCTTATCCACTAAAGGCGTGAGGTGTGGCTTAAATTATGCATGGAGTGATTTCATGAGAAACCTTTTCTCATGTAATAAATAGGACGTAAAAAAAGGGATAAGGTGTAAAGATTGATTGCCCATTCAAATTCAAACTTTATTTTGAATTTGAATGGCCAACCAATCACCCTTATCCATCTATTTGGCACATTAAAGTGGGGTGTAGAGAGGGCTTGGCGTGAGGAAAAAATTCATGAGAAGTTCCTTCTCATGAATCCAAATGGGTGCAATGGAAGTGAGGTGGCGCATGGAGATTGGGTCAAGGTGGTTTAATTATTTAAACCAACCTAATTGAACCAAATAAGTTAGGTCCAATTAGACTAATTTAAACTTAACTTAATTAGGCTTAATTAGACTCAATAAAATCTTAATCAAATTAGGAATTGATTAAGCCCAACCCCTGATCAAATTAGGGACCAAACCATCTCGATGATTAGGTCAACTCTTAACCTAATCGAGTCAAACCCAACTGAATCCAATTCAATTGGACTTGATCCAAAAATAATTACTCAATTAAATTGAGTTAATTAGTGATCAAATCACTAATTAAACCTCTCATAAATATTGAGTCCAAATCTGATGGATAATCGGGCATCAGAATTCATCGATATGTAACCCTGATCGAAGAGTCCCAAACCAGTGGGACTCTTGACCTCGGTATCTACAATGTGTGGGACTCATGATCAGAGAATCTTAATTATCGATCACAGAGTCCCAGACACATAGGACTCATAGTCTATGAGCATTAGGACTCTTCATCAGCCATCAGATTAGATAGGAACCTCTAATGTGTGTGACCCCGCAGGTTCGAACCTAAGCCGGTAGCACAGGAATCAATTCCTGTACTAATCGAAGTGACCATCTAGCAATGGTACCCGATGATCGAATAGGTCGAATAGTTGCAATCACAACACTCAGATCCTACATGAATATGGTTACTGTATAATTCATCCTTTTGACCTCTGTGTTTAGGATGACTCAGGGTTAAACTGTCAACCCTGATCAGATCATCCGAATCATGCTCAACTCAAACAGTCCTGTGACTCCTCACAAGGACTACCTTGACCAAGATTTTGCTAAATTAAAACATGACTGTACATAGCTCCTAAACTGGAGTGGTCAATCCCATCTTGACACACGCACCGACAAGTCAAGTACTTGACTACACCCAGCAGCCTTCTGTCACTGAATTAAAAATTTAGGTAGTCCAGTGCCTAAGTGCAGTGAGTTGCTTGCAAGTCACCGTGGAGGTCTCAGATCGGAGGGATATTTATACCCA
Source organism: Elaeis guineensis (assembly GCF_000442705.2). Lineage (NCBI taxonomy): Eukaryota > Viridiplantae > Streptophyta > Magnoliopsida > Arecales > Arecaceae > Elaeis > Elaeis guineensis. The sequence goes on from NC_025997.2 coordinate 75,087,560, forward strand.
TATTCCATCGGAGCAAATCTTGACAGCAGAAATAGCTCCAGAGTCAGTCACATTCAGTGCGAATGTACCCTTACATCTCACCTGTATGCCATACCAGTGTCTCCACACTCATTGGTTAAGAGGAAAACCAACTTATATGGTACACAACGACCTATGCTTGATAAACATTATCGTCCTTGGTAACAATGTATCATTTGGTCGCGAACAGATTTAAGGACTAAACGATAATTCCTCCTTTGCCGAGTCTAAATAGTCCTAAGGACTTCACCACAATATAGGAGTTCATTAGAAGATGAAATATTTTATGATGAAAAATATCAAAATAATTTTTATTAATTCATAATTCATGTATAAATATAAAAATAAGCACAACTGTCAACAGGCTGACGATTGGCTTTGGGATACTATTCCCAACAATCTCCCACTTGGCCTAAAGCCAATCGGTGCAGTATCTAATACCCATCTTCGACTTGTAGTTGTCGAACTCCTTCACCGCAATGGCTTTAGTGAATGGATCAGCCAGGTTCTCCTTTCCATCGATCTTCTGAAGATCGACGTCACCTCGATCCATATTTTTCGGATGAGATGGTAGCGACGCAGAATATGCTTCGTCCATTGGTGTGCCTTTGGTTTCTTCGCCTGAGCAATGGCTCCAGAGCTGTCACAGTAGAGTAGAACTGGACCAACAAGGGAGGGTGCTACTCCGAGCTCGGTGATGAATTTTCTCAGCCACACCGCTTCTTTGGTAGCATCTGATGCAGCGACATACTCTGTCTCGCAAACTGAATCAGCCATTATGTGCTGCTTGAAACTTTTCCAACAGATAGCCCCACCATTAAGGGTAAAAATAAATCCCAACACACTTTTGCTGTCATCATGATCAGACTGAAAACTAGAGTCTGTAAACCCTATAAGTCTCAAGTCTGATTCACCATAAACAAGCCACTGGTCCTTAGTATTTCTTAAATACTTCAGGATGATTTGAACAATCTTCCAGTGATTCTCCTCTGGATCAGATTGGTATCTACTCACTACCCTTAGTGAGTATGCCACATCTGATCGTGTACATGTCATGGCATACATGATAGATCCCACTGCCAAAGCATATAGAATCCTACCCATATGCTCTCTCTCTTGAGGTATTGTCGGACAATCCCTCTTTGAGAGAGAAATTCCATGGCCTATCGAAAGATAGCCTTTCTTGGAATTCTCCATGCTGAACCTCTTCAACATAGTATCAATGTACGTGGACTGAGATAAACCAAGCAACCTTTTAGATCTATCCCTATAGATCCTCATCCTTAGGATGTAGGAAGCTTCTCCCAGATCCTTCATGGAGAACTGTGACGATAGCCAAATCTTTATTCCCTGTAATGCAGGGACATCATTCTCGATTAAGAGAATGTCATCCACATACAATATAAGAAATACTACTACTGGACCATTAGCCCACTTATAAATGCATAGCTCTTCTCCGTTCTTAACGAAGCCATACGTCTTGATCGTCTTATCAAAACGTATGTTCCAACTCCGTGATGGCTGCTTAAGTCTATAAATGGACCTCTGTAGCCTGCACACCTTAGACTCAACTGTGGATGTGAATCCTTCAGGTTGTATCATATACACCTCTTCATCCAGCTCTCCGTTTAGGAAAGCTGTCTTCACATCCATCTGCCAGATTTTATAGTCCAGATGGACAGCTATTGCAAGCATAATCCGAATGGATTTGAGCATTGCCACAGGCGAAAACATCTCGTCATAATCTATACCATAACGTTGACGATATCCCTTGACAACCAGACGGGCTTTATAGGTTTCCACCTTTCCGTCTGCACCTTTCTTCCTCTTGAAGACCCACTTACACCCTATGGGTTTTCCTCCTTTGGGTGGGTCAACCAATGTCCACACATCGTTGACCTTCATGGACTCCATTTCGGATTTCATGGCCTCCAGCCATTTCTCAGAGTCGGGTCTCTGCATTGCATCCATGTAGATGATCGGATCCTCATCATTTTCATCAAGTTCGATAGGATCGCCATCCCGGACCAAGAAACCATAGTATCTATCTGGTTGACGTGGTACTCTACCAGATCACCTAAAGGGTGCTTGAACAATGGGCTCCGGATCTGATCTAACCAAATCTGGTTCAGATTCAGCAACTTGTGTCAGTTTTTTCACCTGCCGAATTTCGTCAAGTTTGACCTTAGAGGCAACAGTCCCTTCACCAAGGAACTCTTTTTCCAAAAAGATTGCCTTAAGGCTGACAAATACTTTTTGCTCATCAGCTAGGTAGAAGTAATACCTTTTGGTCTCTTTTGGGTACCCTATAAAATTACACTTGTCAGACCTAGGTCCAACCTTGTCCGTAATTAAACATTTAACATAAGCCGGACACCCCTAAACCCTAAGGTGCGAGAGTACTGGGTTACGTCCTATCCATATCTCATATGGCATTTTGGTTACAAACTTACTCGGAACTCTATTTAGAAGGTAACAAGCCGATTCGAGCGCATATCCCCAGAGGGAGATCGACAGACCAGCAAACCCCATCATGGATCGAACCATGTCCAACAAGGTTCGATTCTTCCTTTCAGACACACCATTATGTTGTGGTGTTTCAGGAGGAGTCCACTGAGAGAGAATCCCATTCTTCTCAAGATATGTCAGAAAATCATTGGAAATGTATTCACCTCCTCGATCAGATCGAAGAGTTTTAATACACTTTCCAGCTTATTTTTCTACCTCATTTCGGAATAGTTTGAACATTTCAAACGACTTCGATTTATGCTTCATTAAATAGACATACCCATACCTCGATAGGTCATCTGTGAAGGTTATGAAGTAAAAATATCCACCTCTTACACTTGAGCTCATGGGTCCACATACATCAGAATGTACCAAACCCAAGAGTTCACTGGCTCGCTCACCTTTTCCAGTAAAAGGTGATTTGGTCATTTTACCAAGAAGACAGGACTCACAGGTTGGAAGTGATTCACAATCACCCACTTCAAGAATTCCTTCTTGAGCCAACCTGTTTATCCTATTCTTATTGATATGACCTAGCCTACAGTGCCAAAGGTAGACTTCTGACACATTATCTATTCTAGGGCGTTTACCAGAGGTTTGAACCACATTAACAGGTTGTGATAGAAAGTAAATTCCATTATTAAGTTGTCCAACAAACATTGTAACACCATTCAAAATGATATTGCAAACGTTTCCTTTTATTAAAAATTGATAACCGTTCATGGCCAAAAGGTCTACAGAAATAATATTTAATAAAAAGCTTGGATAATAGTGACATTCACTCAAAATTATGTTTTGAGAATTGATTACAAGGTTCATGATTCCTAATGCTAGAACTGAAACTTTTATTCCATCTCCAACGTTCAGGAATCTCTCGCCTTCATCAAATCTCCTACTGACCACAGACCCTACATCGAATTGCAAATATGATAAGGGCTTTCGGTATCCAATACCCAGGCAGTAGTATCACAAATGAAAAAGTTACAAGGTGTTATCATATAAGTACCTTGCTTCTTCTTCGGCCTGTTCGGGTCCAGGGAAGCAATGTATAGAGGATAGTTCCTCTTCTAGTGCCCCTGCTTCTTGCAAAAGAAGCACTCCGCCTGGCTCTGCTCGGGCTTGCAATTCTTGGTCTGACCCTGTGCAGATGTCCCAGCATGCAACTGCACCTTTTTATTCTTCTTCTTCTTGTTCTTCTTCTTCCCTTTCTTAAAGGATCGATGACCAGAAGAAGACCCTCCCACAACATTCACCGACTCCTTATGGAGCTGGTGATCCTTCTCAAAATTCTACAGCAACCCCAACAAACCGTGGTAGTTCACTGCAGGCTTTGTCATCCAAAAATGAGTAAGGAAGGGGAGGAAGGACTTGGGCAATGAATTAAGGATCGCATCCTTACCGAGCTACTCGTGCAGGGGAAAGCCCAGTTTAGTTAGGTACTCAATCATTTCGATCATGTACAGTACATGATCAGTGACTGAGGCTCCATCCCTCATCCGAGCATTGAAAATGGCACAACTAGTTTTGTGCCTTTCAACATCGTCAGGCATGCCAAAGGAGTCGTTCAACATTTGAAGCATCTCCTGTGGCTGGACATTCTCAAACCTGCAGCTAAACTCATCATTCATTACCGCCAGCATAATACACCGATCGGTGGTGCGGTCGTTGAGCCACTTCTGATAAGTGTCTCGGACCGTCCCTCTAACATTCGGGGCTGGCTCCTCAGGTGCTGGATCTGTTACTACATAAAGGATCCGCTCATGCTCAAGGATGATTTTTAATTTTCGATACCAGCTATCGAAATTAGGTCCCATGAGCTTGTCATTATCTAATAATGACCGGAGGGACAGGGTAGTGGCCATAACTGCATAAAAGAAAACCAGACCTCTAGTAGTACATAAATTATAAATACTAAAGACTTGGACTTTAGTCTAAAGTTTCTCCCAGTAATTTTATGAACTGGTAGCCTCAACCTCCAATTCGAAGAATTACTTTAATTCCTTAGTGGGTACTAGAATCCACACAGACTACACATGAGCCCAACTTTGGTTGGTCAACCCATGTGCATTTATGGGTAGGTTCATAACCAGTTGTTTCTCTAAACAACTTCTAGTAATTGATTTTGCCCCAGAACCTAATCAGTAGGCTTTGGCCTCCACTAAAAAGATCTGGTTAGATCCAACCATTAACATGATTTGATTTGGTGAATCAGACCAATAAATGATCAGGCCCGACTTTGGCCGGCCAACCTGACCACCATCAGAAAGACTCAAACCAAATTATCATATTATGAATGATAATTCCATTAGTCAATAAGCACCAGGCCTTTGGGCCTCAAATGATTATTAAACTAATGGACTCATTATCACTCACTTAATGGGAGGCTATGACTTAGTTATCAATATAACTTAATCATTTTTAGGGACCTAATAATTTTTGAGGATTTTATTAAAGGATAGATGAGAAGAAAATATCCAGCCAATTTCAATCCTCCCACTGACTTCACCAAGTCAGATTAAAAAAAGATTTAATTAAAGCTGGCATTAGGAGCACCTAAATTAGTTAAACTGATTTACCTAATGACATGGGTGAGCCCTAATCACCAAGTGATCTAATCAAAATCTAATTCATCAGGTTGGTCAGGTAAGTGAGACCAGTGGTGGGGATAAGCCATTAACTCATCCGAGATCGAATCACTGCGAGTAGCTCCCGCTTAAAAACCACTGGTCAAAATGCCAAACATACCTTAGACACCAACTGGTTCATTAGTTTTAATTTGATCAACTTATTAAATAGGGTTCCACCGGGTAGCCATGAATTAAGTCCATCTTGGTCTAGTTAAAGACATGGACCCATTCAACTACAACTATTGGAGTTGAGTCTAGAGTATCCTTGACCTAATCTAATTCAACTTTTGATTAGATTTGATCAATTACTCTAATTTAATCCATTTCTTTAAGCTAACCTTAGGTCTAACCCAATTTTGGACCTAATCCATCTAACCCATGGACCCACAAGTTTATGCAATTGTCTTAGGTATTAATTCACAATTCTAGACCTACTAGACAACACTTAATTCTTTTAATTAAGTATTTGGACTGATGGGTTAGGGTTTGGCATTTCGAAAATAATTTTCAAATTTGAAAGATTTTATTTTCTATTCATCAAATATGTTAACTCATTTCATAAATAGATCAGCATATTTCATAAATAGCAATCCTATTGCTAATTACATAACAGAAAATAACTCAATCAAAATAAATCATGAATATTTTTTTAGATCTAATCTAACACATTCATGATAAATTTCACAATTGAACTTTTACAATTAATTCCTTTTGCTGCTTCATCTGTATGAGATATAATTGCAGCGGCACCCCTACCGCCATAGGAGACCCCATCGAATGGGAGGAGAGGGCCTTTAAACCTTACTTTTCTCCTATGATCGGATGGCCATGACAACCAACCCAATTCGATTACTTGCTACTTGGATCAAGTATATCTAAATATATCAATTTTAAAATTTAAATTTTAAATTTTAAATTTTGAATTTTAAATTTCAAACAAATTTTAAATTTCAAATTTTGAATTTCAAATTTTTGAATTTTGAATTTCAAAATTCAAATTTTAAAATTTGAATTTCAAATTTTTTTTTGAATTTTGAATTTCGAACAACTTTCAAAATTCAAATTTTAAATTTTAAATTTCAAATTTTAAATTTAAACTTTTAGATTACAACTTAATCTACACATGCAAATATATATATCATATCTAAGAACCTGCTCTGATACCATTTGTGGGAAAAATTCAGTGCAGGGGTAAAATGGTAATTTTAAAACTTTTCAAAATTATGATTTTACAGTAAAAAAATATTAATTAATCTAATTAATTAATATAAATTTACTTTATACTAGGATCTAAATATGATATATAGCATGCATTCATTTAAATTTGAAATTCAAATTCAAACAGTAAATACTTTACTGTAATGTGTTCAGAACACAATACCTTTGTGCGGGTAGTAGATCGTCACAATCTGATCACCGTCGGGAGAGTCTGATTATCGCAATGCAGCTACACAATATATCTGACCTCTGCAGATCGTCCACACGAAGCTTTTGATTTGATCGACTCCTCACGAGTGCTAGCTCATTGTAGAGCCCTTTTGACGGTGGATGCTGATCGAACTCCTTCGATCGATGTCTGTCGATTCTTTGGATGCTCCAGATCATCAACAGACATGCTTGAGAGGATGTTGAAGATCTTCCTGAGATTTTGTGGGCTCACGATACTCATAGCTCACTTTCCTAATTCCCGAACCCCAGGTTAAAACTCTAGAGAATTCACCAAAAACCTTGCACCCATTTTTCTTTCTTTTTTTTCTTTTTCTCTTGGAAGGATATGGACTTCCTTCTCATGCACAAGACTTCTCATGCCCCAAAATTTTTCTCCAAAAAATCTTCTTCTTATGCACGCCCCACTCTTCTCCTCCTTTTATAACAACGTCAAACGTCTTATCCAAAAGAAAGGATAAAGATGAGTAATTGCACATTTGAATTCAAAACAAATTTTGAATTCAAATAGACACCAACTCATCCCTTATCCACTAAAGGCATGAGGCATGGCTTAAATTATGGATGGAGTGATTTCATGAGAAACCTTTTCTCATGTAATAAATGAGACGTAAAAAAAGGGATAAGGTGCAAAGATTGATTGCCCATTCAAATTCAAACTTTATTTTAAATTTGAATGGCCAACCAATCATCCTTATCCATCCATTTGGCACATTAAAGTGGGGCGTGGAGAGGGCTTGGCATGAGGGAAAAATTCATGAGAAGTTCCTTCTCATGAATCCAAATGGGTGCAATGGAAGTGAGGTGGTGCATGGAGATTGGGTCAAGGTGGTTTAATTATTTAAACCAACCTAATTGAACCAAATAAGTTAGGTACAATTAGACTAATTTAAACCCAACTTAATTAGGCTTAATTAGGCTCAATAAAATCCTAATCAAATCAAGAATTGATTAAGCCCAACCCTTGATCAAATCAGGGACCAAACCATCTCGATGATTAGGTCAACTCTTAACCTAATCGGGTCAAACCCAACTGAATCCAATTCAATTGGACTTGATCCAAAAATAATTACTCAATCAAATTGAGTTAATTAGTGATCAAATTACTAATTAAATCTCTCATAAATATTGAGTCCAAATCCGATGGGTAATCGGGCATCAGAATTCATCGATATGTAACCCTGATCGAAGAGTCCCAAACCAGTGGGACTCTTGACCCCGGTATCCAAAATATGTGGGACTCATGATCAGAGAATCCTGATTCTTGATCACAGAGTCCCAGATACGTAGGACTCATAGTCCATGAGTATTAGGACTCTTCATCAGCCATCAGATCAGATAGGAACCTCTAATGTGTGTGACCCCGCAGGTTCGAACCTAAGCCGGTAGCACAGGAACCAATTTCTGTACTAATCGAAGTGACCATCTAGCAATGGTACCCGATGATCGGATAGGTCGAATGGTCGCAATCGCAACACTCAGAACCTATGTGAATATGGTTACTGTATAATTCATCCTTTTGACCTCTGTGTTTAGGACGACTCAGGGTTAAACTGTCAACCTTGATCAGGTCATCCGAATCATGCTCAACTTAAACAGTCCTGTGACTCCTCACAAGGGCTATCCTGGCCAAGGTTTTGCTAAATTAAAATATGACTATACACAGCTCCTAAACTGGAGTAGTCAATCCCATCTTGACACATGCACCGACAAGTCAAGTACTTGACTACACCCAGCAGCCTTCCATCACTGAATTAAAAATTTAGGTAGTCCAGTGCCTAAGTGCAGTGAGTTGCTTGCAAGTCACCGTGGCGGTCTCAGGTCGGAGGGATATTTATACCCATATTTCATCAGAACAAATCTTGACAGTAGAAATAGCTCCAGAGTCGATCACGTTCAGTGCAGATGTACCCTTACATCTCACCTGTATGCCATACCAGCGTCTCCACACTCATTGGTTAAGAGGACAACCAACCCATATGGCACACAACGACCTATGCTTGATAAACGATGTCATTCTTGGTAACAACGTATCATTTGGTCACGAACAGATTTATAGACTAAACGACAAATCCTCCTTTGTCGAGTCTAAATAGTCCTAAGGACTTCACCACAACATAGGAGTTCATTAGAAGATGAAATATTTTATGATGAAAAATGCCAAAATAATTTTTATTAATTCATAATTCATGTATAAATATAAAAATGAGCACAACCATCAACAGACTGATGATTGAATTTGGGACACTATTCCCAACAGATCTGATCTGGAAGATCTTCAAAAGATCTTCTGAAGCTGGAGTAGCAGCTTCTCGACAAATCCCTGCAGCCTTCTGATCAGGGAGCCACCACACCTTGCACAAGCACCAGATGGATAACCAACTTCTTGATCGTGAAGAGGGGAGAGAGAAGACTAGAGGGGATGTAGAGAAGTGGAGGGATATCAGGCTTTTGCTGGGGATTGAGCAGATTCTCTAAACCCTAGGCGCAGACAGGGTTTAAATAGACCCTGCTGTGCCATGCAGTGCCACATCATTCGACCAATTAGAAAATTTTAATTAATTTTGAAAAAATTTTGATTGGTGGAGTGATATCATCTGATCATATCAGATAAGAACCCCATCAAATCCTCCTACTGTTGGCACCAAAACTGGATAAACATAGTGAGATTGGTGCCCAACAGTTTGAGTTGATCAAGGCATAGAGTCCTCATCTCATGGGACTATCCTTATCCACTTGGGGCGCACGTCCAATCTGATCTTGGTGCCCACTTTGAGGTCTAATATTGTAGATGGACACTCCACAAAAACTCTCCAATGACCTCTTGCCAAGTGGCCTTCAGTTTAAGATCCATAAGTCAACGTTTGACCGATGTCCTAAAATGAAAATGGCAGGTGACAGAAATTGGCAGGTGTTGTCTTAAATTCATCTCACGAATTAAGACAAGACTTTTTTGAGCTGGACTGGCTCCAGTCAGACTGAGAGAAACCTTCTCAAGGTTCTCTAAGTGAGTCAAATCACATTTGGCTCAGTCGAGATGGAAAAGATTACACAAGGAGAAAGTTCAGCTCAATCATGTGGTAGCACGATTTCCTTGAACCTAATTGGATCTAATCCAAATCAATCGAACTGGGCTAGCTAAATTGATGACATCTAGGCCCTAACTCTTATTTGTGTGACCCAGTTAGATTTATTTCTCTATGGTAATGAGACATATCGTGATCTCATCATCGACATCATCGAAACTCCTTTTGATGGACCAGAACTCTTTTGATTCAGACAATTTAGAATGATCGATCATCAATATCATTCTAATTGCTCTCAAAATCCACCAGTGATACCTAGCAGTATATGGTAGCAATCCATTAGAAATGAAGATGAACCTCTCGATGCAGCTACCTGTGTGATTGAGTTCCTCTATCATGAGTTTCAACTGAATTAGGGTTAAGGTAAACTCATCAAATCCAACATCAGTCATATGAATCAATCGATCGATCTAAATCCGATGTAAAACCCCAATGGAAAATATTTTTCCATTATTTTACTCTGCCATGGCCATGGACTTAAGAACTCGATCTTTCGATCATCATAGGACTACTCCTCTCATCTACCGAGATTGATAGATCCCATCTTGGTGCAATCTGGTTCCTACAATGAATATGCTACAGTCAACATACACCTTAGGGTCCCGAATGGCTAGGAGATCGAGTTATGGTATAGTCAAACTATAACACACTCTAGGTGAGCTGTCGATGCACCTTAGGTTAAAAAATTAGACACAGCTGCTGTATCGAGCTAGTTATCGACGAGAAGGTAGACTTCTTTATGACTGCTTGAGGTGGTCACGCTCAGTACTCTCATTCTCAATGAATACCTATACTCTCACTCTGGTGTCTCCACACCATAGACTCAAGATGCATCTATCCTAAGTAAGCGATCGTACACCAACCTTTCGGATCGATCACCATCCTCGTGATGATCCTATGGTCAGCAGCTGTTTATGAGTTAGTTATGTAAATTCATGCCTTAAATTTTCAACTCTTGAAAATATGAATTAACATTCCTACTAACTCAAAAGATGTGTCACAGACACAATGTACACAATGTGATAGTAGAATAATCTTTTTATTTATTTATAGTCAAAATTATAAATTTGCCCTGACATTTGTATAGGAATGTATCAGCCAATCTGACATCTAGGGCACACATCTAACAAACTCTCACTTGACTTAATGCCAATTGGCTACATATCTAAGTCACATCTTCTCAAGGTGGGCATCGATCTTCTGCTGGCCTAATAGCTTTGTCAGTGGGTCTACCTATTGTTTGTGGAGTCGACTCTATTAATCTCGACATAATCTTTTTTGAGGTAATCACGGATCAGATGGAATCATCGCTCGATATGCTTGGACTTCTGGTGAGACCTTGGCTCCTTAGCTAGGGCTATGGTGCCATTATTGTTGCAGTAAAGAGGGATGGCATCCGATGACATCACTCCAAGCTCTACGGTAAACTTCTTGTACTAGAATGCCCCTTTCGCAGCTTTCGATGCAGCAATATACTCTGCCTCCATGGTGGAATCAGTAATTATCGTCTGCTTGAAACTCTTCCAGCTGACTGCACCACCATTGCAAATGAATAGACTCCCAGATGTCGACTTTCGATCATCTATATCAGACATAAAGTTTGAGTCTGTAAATCCCAGAATCTGGAGTTCTCCATACCCAAAGACTAGAAACATATCCTTAGTCTTTCTCAAGTACTTAAGGATACATTTCACAGAAGTCCAGTGCTCTTCGCCTGGATTCGACTGATATCTGCTTGTGACACTCATAGCATGGGCTATATCAGGTCGTGTACATAGCAAGGCATACATGAGGCTTCCTATTGCTGAAGCATAAGGGATCTTGCTCATGCATTCAATCTCCTTAGGTGTGCTAGGGCACATCTTCTTGGAGAGATGAATGCCATGTCTAAAAGGTACTAAATCTCTTTTAGAGTTTTTCATGATAAACCTTTTTGGCACCTCCTCTATGTACATCTTCTATGAAAGTCCCAGCATCCTATTTGGTCTATCTCTATAGACCTTAATACCCAGTATAAAGGATGCTTCTCCTAAATCTTTCATAGAGAACTCTTTAGACAACCATATTTTGACTGAGGTCAATATGGAAATATCATTTCCAATTAGGAGGATGTCATCAACGTACAGTACGAGGAAGATAACTATGCTCCCACTGACCTTCTTGAATACACATGGTTCCTCCTCGTTCTTGATGAATCTAAACATTTTGATCACATCATTGAAACGAGTATTCCAGCTTCGAGATGCTTGCTTAAGTCCATAAATGGACCTTTGCAGCTTGTAGACTTTGTGATCATCATCACTGGATGTGAAACCAAGCAGCTGTTCCATATAGATATCTTCTTCAAGATATCCATTTAAGAACGTCATTTTCATGTCCATCTACCATATTTTATAATCGAAATAGGCTACAATAGCAAGCAATGTGCGAATGAATTTTAGCATGGCTACGGGCGAGAAGATATCCTAATAGTCAATACCTTCGTGCTAACTATAATCTTTCACTACGAGCCTAGCCTTGAATGTCTTCACATTCCCATCTGTATCTATTTTTCTCTTGAAGATCCATTTACACCTAATAGGTACAATACCTTCAGGTGGATCTGCCAAGGTCCATACTTGGTTTGAGTGCATCGAGTCAATTTATGATCTCATTGCCTCTAACCATTTCTCAGAGTCGATATCTGATATCGCCTCGTCATAGGTCTTGGGGTCATCACCATGAGCTCCATTTTCCGTGAGGAACATTTTCTCTACTTCCTCTTGTATAGTACCTAAGTACCTTTCAAGAGGACGAAAAATCCTAGTTGATCTACGAGGTGGAAGAGGTTGTGTTAGGACTGGTTCTAATTGATTGGGTTCCTCAGGTTCTTTAGCTCGTTGCTCTTGGAAGACATTCTCCTTGAGCTTAATTATTCTTCCGATGCCACCATTTTGAATAAACTATTTTTCAAGAAAAATAGCATATTGATTCACAATCACATTGTGATCTTCTGGAATATAGAAATAGTATCATAATGACTCTTTAGGATATCCTATGAACTGAGCTCTAAAAGATCTGAACTCTAACTTGTCCGTCTGCTGTCTCTTGACATGAGCTGAACAACCTCAAATTCTGAGATGACTCAGACTTGGCTTCTTACCATGCCATATCTCATACGGTGTGGTAGAAACAGTTTTAGAGAAAATTCTATTCAATACATATATTGCTGTCATGAGACAATATTCCCAAAGAAACTCAGGGAGGTCCGTGAAGCTCATCATAGAACGGACCATATCTAATCAGATCCGATTTCTCCATTCTGAAACTCTATTGAGTTGTGGCATTCCAGGTGGAGTCCATTGAGAGACTATGCCATTGTCCTTAAGATAGTTTAGAAACTTCCGACTAAGGTATTCACCTCCTCGATCTGATCGAAGAACCTTAATGGACTTTCCTGTTTGTACCTTATGCCTGAATTCATTGAACTTTTCAAAGGCTTCAGACTTGTGTTTTATTAGAAATACATACCCGTACCTAGACATATCATCAGTAAAGATAATGAAGTAGACATAGTTGCCTCTAGCCGGCACATCAAATGGGCCACACACAACCGTATGTACTAGGGCAAGTAGGTCTGTGGCCCTTTCCCCATGTCCCACAAAAGAGAGCTTGGTCATTTTGCCTTGAAGACATGATTCACAAACTGGATATGACTCGAAAGTCAACGGACTCAATAGCCCAGATTTCTTCAATTTGTTAACTCTGTCTTTCGCTATATGACCTAGCCTTAGGTGCTACAGATACCTATCATTTAGACTATCTCTAAACCTTTTAATTCCTATGGCATTCATATTTTGCTCGATATGAAATATAGATACATCAATATATAGCTGATAGAGATCATTAATAAGAAAACCATTTATAACTTTATTATTTTCATAAAATATGTTACAATGGTCCTTATGAAAGCTAATCACATAGCCTTCTTGTGCTAAACATGAAACAGAAATCAAATTCCTGCTTGCTGTAGGCACATAATAACAGTATCTAAGAACTAAATTTAATCCTAATAATAATCACAGAGGGTAGGTTTTCACGGCCACAGCAGCAACTCTTACTCCATTTCCGACGCGTAGGATCATATCCCCATCCCTCAGCCTCTTGCTCTTCTCAAGACCCTACATAGAAGTACACAAATGAGTACTAGAACCAGAGTCAAGTACCCAACTGGATGCAGAGAAAATTGTAAGATTAGATTCTATAATGAGCATACCTCCAGAAGGACTATCCATCTTGTTCTTCAGGGTGGCCAGGTACTGAGGATAGTTTCATTTTCAATGGCCGTCTGAATTGCAGTGGAAACATGTTTCCTTTTCAGCAGCCTTCTTCTTCGGTTCCGTCTTCTTCCTTTTTTCATCCACCTTCTGCTTCTTCGCAGACTTTTTCTTCTTTCCCAAAGACTTTTTCTTGGAAGAAGTCCGCTCCACAGTAAGGACTGAGCCTTTTGAACTCTTCAAAGAAAGCTCAGCCATAACCAACATGTACATTAACTCAGCCAAGGTACACTGCATCTTATGCATATGAAAGTTCATGATGAACTGACCATATGGATCAGACAAGGACTAAAGGATCACATCAATCTAAAAATTCTTGTCTAAGATGATACCGAGCTTCTCAAGCTCCTCAAGGTCCTTGATCATTGTCAAATAATGATCTTGGACTGACTGTCCATCATGCATTTTAGCCTTAAAAAGTCTTTGGCAGACTTGATACTTGGCTGCGTGACTTTGTTCACCAAACAACTTTTGTAGGTGAGCCAACATTTGGCGGGTAGTCATAATGTTCTTATGCTGGCACTGTAAGTCATCAGACATGGCACCCAACATGTAGTACCTGGCTTTGTTATCATCATCCATCCACTTTTCCAGAGACGCTCTCTGTTCAGCAGTCGGACGTGTTGGCATGGTAGGTGGGTCCTGGTCCAAGACATAAGTTAGTTTCTCAAAATCTAGAATAATTCTGTAGTTCTTCAACCAATCCTTGAAATTAGGTCCAGTCAATCTATGGGTGTCTAGTATTTTGGTCAGGAGATTTGACGCGACATATTTCCTGTAGAGAGTTAAAAGTTTTTAATTAGATTTTATAATCAGACTTAACCAATTTATTTAGGGGTTTTATTTTTAAACAAATTAGGCTCCCACTATTTTTTCAGATCCCTACACTTTCTAGGTAGAGATGTGAAAATTTTCGTGATTAGTGATTTCTAGTGGGTGGTGCGGTCTCACCGACTGGCTCATCACCTCACCTAACAGTTATTGGTGATGGGTCAACCGATGAGTGGACAACTCTTGTCCAATGATTCTCTAATCATGGTGCACCCAAAACTTGGTCTCTAATTCATGAAGCTCATCATGTCCGAAATATTGCTCCAATCCTTAGTTAAGTCAAACCCACCATTTGCACGAACTAGATTCCTGATTGAGTCCCTCACTGTATCCAAAATATTGAGCACAACCCATCCTCTAATCCGTAGCATCCAATGCCTAATGGACATGGTTGCATCTTTTCGATACAACTAAACCACTGTAATCAGTCGAGAATAATCAACCTCGAGAAGGACCTGCACATCCACAATGGTGGAAGACCTTAGACTTAATATTTTCTTAAGGAGATTTAATTTAGGTCTCATTAAACTTGACTTGACATAGTCATAACAATTATGACTAACCTAGTGGCATGGGTTAGCTCGAATGGTTAGTCATCTCAAATCAGAACTGGATCGACACATATGGCCAGGTAAGTGAGACCGATGGAAGGGATATGCCATTAACTCGATAAGAACGCATTCGAGTCGAGTAGCTCCCAATTAAAAACCATTCGATCGCATCTACCCAACTTACCTTAGACACCAAATTATCGAACCAGAACCAATTGGGTTAGCCTACAATCCAGGCTATAACCACTGAGCCAAATTAGGTCTTAACTTGATCGAGTAACATATGAATCTGATTCAACCTTGACCTAGACTTAATCCTATTAGGCTGGTCAATTATTAGCTTTCATGATCCCACCTAACCAACTTTTGATTCAGTTTGATCAACCGCTAGACCTAATTGAGCTACCCAAGTCCGAATCCAATTTTATGAAAATGACTTAGATCTAAAATTATCAATTTTAGACCTAATTTAATTTCATAAGTTTAATTCATTAATTAAGTCTTGAGTTCATAAACAAAACATGTAAATAAATTCTAGGATTTTCGGATCTAGAGTTTTGCAGAAAAGTAAGTTTGATTTCTGATTAAGGATGAACGCACAGCACCCCTACATGCCATAAAAATATCCTATTGAATGGGAGGAGAGGGTCTTAAACCCTACTTTGTTCTTATGACCGGACGGCCATGAGGAACACCTTAATCAGAAATATTGATTTAACTACAAAACTAGTTAGATCTAAGTTACATATCACATATATAATTTCATATCTAACTTATGCATGCTTTGCATACATCTCATGTATTAAAATCTGATCTAATTAGCATGCTTTTAGATCTGATACATCATATGTAACATCTGAAAAATAAGATTTAAATTAAACTATTCAATACAAAATCTATTCTAGACAGTTACTAGAATAATTCTACAACTAGTCTAGGCATGCAACAGATCAATCTTATGAATTAATGAAATTTTATTTTTTATTTTTTGATCTGAATATAATATTTATGACATCAAAAAATTAGAGAATAAATTAGATCTAATTTATATTTTAATTACATTAAAATATAAAACTTCAAGACTATTCATAGTTTAAACTATTCCTAGTCTAGTCATGCATCTCATAAATATTAGATTTACTTAGATTTAATTTTAAATTTTTTAATTTTAGATCTAATTATATCTGATGTGACATCTAAAATCTATTAATATTAGATAAATAAAAATAAAAATTAGATCTAAATTAGATCTAAAATAGAGCCATCAATCTGGCTCTGATACCAGTTGAAGGAAAAACCACCTTTTTCCTTGTAGGATCTTCCAGATCTATTGAGATCTGGGGTAGAATTTTTAAAAAAAATTATCCTACTTTATTTTAGATCTAAGGTCTATTAGATTTAATTTTTATTATCTAATATTTAATCTAAAATTAAATCTAAAACTTGAGGATTAGAGGAATACCTCTAGGGTAACTAGATTACCCTGTAGATGATCGCAGTAATGCTTGAGGTTCAAAAATAGTCATGCAGTCACCTGGACTCTATCGGTATCCACTTAAGTAGGATCTGGATCATCTTCTTCTTGCAAATCTCTGCTCCAAAAATCAGATCTGAATCTGATCTGGAAGATCTTCAAAAGATCTTCTGAAGCTGGAGCAGCAGCTTCTCGAC
This sequence comes from Elaeis guineensis, assembly GCF_000442705.2. Lineage (NCBI taxonomy): Eukaryota > Viridiplantae > Streptophyta > Magnoliopsida > Arecales > Arecaceae > Elaeis > Elaeis guineensis. Next base: position 75,104,614 of record NC_025997.2, read on the forward strand.
AAATCTCTGCAGCCTTTTGATCAGGGAGCCACCACGCCTTGCACAAGCACCAAATGGATGCCAAACTTCTTGGATGTTAAGAGGGGAGAGAGAAGACTAGAGGGGATGTAGATAAATAGAGGGATATCAGGATTTTCCTAGGGATTGAGCAGATTCTCTAAACCCTAGGCTCAGACAAGGTTTAAATAGACCCTGCTGCACCATGCAGTGCCACATCATTCGACCAATCAAAAAATTTCAATTAATACTGGAAAAATTTTGATTGGTGGAGTGATGTTATCTGATCATATCAGATAAGAACCCCACCAAACCCTCCTACTGTTGGTGCCAACACTGGATAAACACAGTGAGATTGGCACCCAACAGTTTGAGTCGATCAAGGCATAGAGTCCTCATCTCATAGGACTCTATCCTTATCCACTTGGGGCGCACGCCCAATCTGATCTTGGTGCCCACTTTGAGGCCTAATTTATCAGGTGGACACTCCACAAAAACTCTCCAATGACCTCTTGCCAAGTAGCCTTTAGTTTAAGATCCATAAGTCAATGTTTGATCGATGTCCTAAAATGGAAATGGCAGGTGACAGAAATTGGCAGGTATTGTCTTAAATTCATCTCATGATTTAAGATAAAACTTTTTTGAACTGGACTGGCTCCAGTCAGACTGAGAGAAACCTTCTCAAGGTTCTCTGGGTGAGTCAAATCATATTTGGCTCAGTCAAGATGGAAAAGATTACACGAGGAGAAAGTTAGGCTCAATCATGTGCTAGCATGATTTTTTTAAACCTAATTGGATCTAATCCAAATCAATCGAACTGGGCTAGCTCAATTGATGACATCCAACCCTAACTTTTATTTGTGTGACCCAGTTAGGTTCATTTTTGTATGGTAATGAGATATGTCATGATCTCATCATCGACATCATCGAAACTCCTTTCGATGAACCAGAACTCTTCTGATTCAAACAATTTAGAGTGATCGATCATCAATATCATTCTAATTGCTCCCAAAATCCACCAGTGACACCTAACAGTATATGGTGGCAATCCATCAGAAATAAAGATGAATCTCTCAGTGCAGCTACCTGTGTGATTGAGTTCCTTTATCATGAGTCCCAACTGAATTAGGGTTAAGGTGAACTCATCAAACCCAATATCAGTCATATGAATCAATCGATCGATTCGAGTCCGATGTAAAACCCTACTAAAAAACTCTTTTTCATTATCTGACTCTGCCATGGCCATGGGCTTAAGGACTCGATCTTTCAATCATCATAGGACTACTCCTCTCATCTACCGAGGTTGATAGATCCCATCTTGGTGTAATTTGGTTCCTACAATGAATATGCTACAGCCAACATACACCTCAGGGTTTCGAATGGCTAGGAGATCGAGTTATGATGTAGTCAAACTATAACACACTCAAGGTGAACTATCGATGCACCTCAAGTCAAAGAACTAGACACACAGCTGCAGCATCGAGCTAGTCATCGACGAGAAGGTAGACTTCCTTATGACTACTTGAGGTGATCACGCTCAGTACTCTCATTCTCAATGAATACCTGTACTCTCGTTCTAGTGTCTCCATACCATAGACTCAAGACACATCTACCCTAAGTAAGCGATCGTACACCAACCTTCCAGATCGATCACCATCCTCATGATGATCCTATGGTCAGCAGTTGTTTATGAGTTAGTTATATAAATTCATGCCTTAAATTTTCAACTCTTGAAAATATGAATTAACATTCCTACTAACTCAAAGGATGTATCATAGACACAATGTACACAATGTGATAGTAGAATAACCCTTTTATTTATTTATAGTCAAAATTATAAATTTTCCTTTACATTTGTATAGGAATGTGTCAGCCAATTTGACATCTAAGGCACACATCTAACAACTTTAACATATATGTCCCCACAGCCTCGGCTTGGATGGACTCTCCTCCAGCACCGTAAAGCTCAAAATCATCCTTCTTCAGCACTTTAATATTCTGCAGCTCCTGTAATAATTTACAGATATGAGAACCGCAGGCGGTATCCAATACCCAAGAGTCTAAATTGGAAGAACTTAATGCCAAAATTATATGTATCTCATATATACTTTTTGGTGTGTCACTTGCACCAGCCAATACAGTTGCAAGATATAACTTGCAATTTCTTTTCCAGTGTCCTGCCTTGCCGCAGTGAAAGCAGGTACCCTATCTTGAGACTTTCTTCCATTTTTCTTCATCTTGCCACCCTTAGGATTCAGTACTTTTTTTAAATCCTTAAAACTTGATTTCTTCTTAGAGATTTTACCCACAAGAAGAAGTGGAGCCTTTTCTTTCTTAATATGACTCTCAGCTGTCTTAAGCATATTCAACAGCTCAACGAAAGAGGTATTCAGTTTGCTCATGTGATAATTCATGACAAACTGAGCAAATGACTCAGGGAGAGATTGCAGGATCAAATTCTGACTTAATTCTCCATCCATCACAAAACCTAGTTGACCTAATCTAGTAATCAGATCAATGACCTTCAGGACATGGTCTTATATAGATGATCCCTCAGTCATTCTAGCACGAAATAACTGCTTAGATATCTCATATCTAGCAGTCCTACTCTGTTCTCCATATAACTCTTTAAGATTGAGGAGTATGGATTGAGTATCCATGATCTCATGCTGCCTCTGCAACTTATTGCTTATAGAGGCCAGCATAATGCACTTGACAGTTAAAGTATCATTCTTCCACATTCTGTATGTGGATATCTCCTCCTCTATGGCATCATCCCTAACCTCTTGTGGTTTAGGGATGTCAAGAATATGAAAGAGCTTCTCCTAAGTGAGTACGATCTTTAAATTCCTCAACCAATCTACATAATTGAGACCGATCAACTTGTTAGAATCTAAAATTCCATGCAATGATAGTGAAGATACCATTTGTAGAATTTAATCTACAATAATTAAAGAACATTATATAAGCAAACAACTCATATTGACTCATACAATTAAATAAGATCTTTAGATTTAATTGTGCCTCCCACTATTTTATCGAACATCATAACCCTCTACTATGATGAACGAGATATATTTCATAATTATCTTAGTGGGATTGAGATCCTAATTCTTCATAATGATCTTGTGTTAACACAACAAACCCTTATGAGTTCATAGATAAAAAATTCTTTCCAATTGCATCTCATGTAATACTCAATATTATATCTTGACCTCTAAGATATTATTAGCCTTGTGTTAACACAACAAGCTATAATATTTTAGTTAAGTTAGACCCTTCATTTCAATACAGTCAAATTCTAATATAACTGCCCTTGTGTTAACACAACAAAGCAGTACATTCAAAATTATCGTAAGCATCTTTTATGCACCAGGATTATGTTATATCAATTCTTGTGACAAGCCTTATGTTAATATAACAAACTAGCCATAGTTCATGATGTAACATTAACCTAGCATGAAGGAAGGCCCTTAGTAGTATTTTCAACATTAGGGTTTCTCAATATTAAGATTGCTTAATCAAATTGGCTAGGTAAGTAAGGTGGGGGTCGCCCTGTTGGTTTCTTTAGACACTAATAAATTGGTCAGGTCAGACAACGAAACTAATTAAAGAACCACCTATAGCACTTTCCTAGACACCAATTGATCAATTGATCAAGAATTGGTTAACCCATAGTTGCATATCACTACCACTTCATATAATTTTAAATGAGGGCTATTATTTGGTCTCATGCACATTCTAACTATATAATATCAATTTATATATCAGTATTAAAATATTCTATATGTGCAAGTGTAACATATGAACATTCATCATCCTAGGACAACCTTGCAGCATAACCCCATTATGCTAGAACAACTTTATGTCAGGATGATGAAGTGGTGAATCATATATGCATCATTTTATATCATTATATGAAAACATAATAGAAGACATAAATTATTTTATAGTATAAATCATACTATGCATCATATAAACATTATGTATATATGATTGAACCAAACAAGGCCGGCTCTGATACCACTGTAGGATTTTAGGGTGGGCATGCACAATAGAAGCATAATAGATTTCAAAATTTAAATTAAAAAATTTTAAATATAAAATTTTTAAACCAGCATCTCTTTGATGATTAATAATTATATATAATATAAATTTAAAATTAAATTCAAGCTATAGAAGAATACCTACAGTGCTTAATCCAAATTCTAATAGAATCTCCACCAGGCGCCCAAATGTTCGCCCTCCAACGGTGATCCATATAGGGCAATGATCAGGACACCAACTCTTTGAGATGATTCTTCCTTCAAAATTCTCACTCTGAGAATTTTCTTAGACACCAGGACCTCAAGACCCTCTTCCTCTTCTCATAGCCTTCCTATCCCTACCTTTCTTCTCTCCTTGTCTTCCTTAATTCTCTTCGTAGACTCTTATCCTAAAATCAAACTTGTCCTTACTATTTTGGACTTGTCCTAACAAGAAAAAGAAGGGACTAATTGGATAATAGGGAGAGTATGTTAGAAAGAAAGGAGGAATTAAAAATCTGAATGAATCCAATCCCCCGACGCACCCCCCTTTAAATACTTAGCGACGGGTTGCCTTCGGAAATTATTCGCGCTCCTTCCACGTGCCATCTCACATCCATCAGAAAATCTCACACTTCCTGATGAATTTTCATACCCATCTGGAAGATTTTGACATATGGCAATCATCAGAAAAAAATCTAAGAGACGCTTCATGCAGAAAGACTCTTCAGAATATTTTTCTCGATGATTCTCCGATGCGTCACGTAGCTTCCTATGGCATAATTTTTCTCCACCACCCATCAGTGCAATTTTATCCATCCAATGGCCAAAAATGAAGGTGCTAACATCAGAACAGCATGGAAAAAATCTTAGATTAAGAAGTGGCATGACAAATGGGTTAGAGTCCTTCATAAGTTGGACTCCTGGTCAGGCGCATGGATCGGACTGACAGGATTTCCAACTTCAACGAATTTCTTTGTTTAAACTAAAAGGAATTTTAACTTTAAAAAATTTATTTAAGCATAAAATTAAGATAAGAATCATCAAAAAAATTATTTCATCATGAAACATTGGATAAGCTCAAGGATAAGGCATCCCATCTCATGGGATGTGAAAGCTGTTTCTGCACACAAAAACTGCACCCACACACAAGAAAAATTTTTGACTCATGGAGACTTAGTTTTCTAGCTCCAACTTTTTGGCACATATAGCTAATGACCGACCCAACTCAAAACTAAAATTGGATTGAATTAATTTAGCCTTAATTAACTCAATCTAGAATCAATTTCAAACCTAATTTGAAACAAGAAGCTAGTTTTTGCAACATGTGCTAGCATGTCAATTTTGCAAATATGATCTAATCCAATTAGACCCATAATCAATTTTTTTTTTATGTGACCCATTGGCTTCTACATCTAGCCAGCAATAGGTCTGAGTGTAAGTCAATTTGATTTGATTTGAATTTAATCTAACCAATCTAGATCCAATCGAACTAACCTGATTTCAACAATTAGAACTCTTTCTAATTGGCGATTGAATTAAACTCTTTAATTTGATTAAACCCACAAGATAAGATTGACATCTATCAATGTATCATGTCTATCTGAAAGATATAAAATTTTAGTAGAAATATCAAAAATACCCTTCAATGGAAAGTTACCATGCAATTTGATCCTACGATCTCTCTGCACCCCGAATATGACTCTGGATATGGAATGATGTCAAATCTAATATCATACTCATATTTCTCTCAATCTTATATGATGATTCAATTAATAAAATATTTAAAACTTTTTTTAATTTTTATTCTGCTTTGATCAAAGGCTTCCTAAATCATCAATCGATCAGAACAAGTAGGATGCGATCTCCTCTTACCAAGAGTGATCGATTTCATGTTGACCTACTCACAAACTCCATACACATTCTACCATATCCAGAACACCCCATACATGACTAAGTTATGAATGAGTATGAACTAAAAAATATGAATTCATGTATACAAGGTTCTATGATAGTCTCAGGTCAAAGGATCATATGCACAACTCCCACTATAAGAAAATATCTTTTGACGGATAAGTAAATTTCATAAGATGTTTCTTAAGTCGGATCAATTCAGTGAACTCATTCTCTAATAAGCACCCACTTCTTTGTATTAGTGTCTCACACAAGTGGTATACGAGATCAGCCACCCTCTCCATCGAGCATACATAGGAAGTGTTAGTCTATCCAGAACATTGATCCCCTTCTCAATACTCCCATGACTAGAAATTATCTAAATCAAAATTTTTAAAATTTTAGATCTCATAGGTATGATCTCATCATAACCCTAAATCTATTATCCTGATTTATGAAGTTTATCATAATCATTACAAAAGTAAGATGCAGTATATGATGAAAAATACTTTTTATTATTTAAAGAGTCAATACATGAGTCTGAAAGATTATAAGAAAAATCCATCAAAATATAAATTTTAATTGGCTTGTAGGACATATTCCTTTTATAGATCACATATAGTCTTATGGATAGTATAACAAACTATAGTGTTTTAGTTAAGTTTCAATCTCATATAGTCATACTTAAACAATGCTGTCCTTGTGGATAGCACAATAAAGCAATACTATTCAAATATGCCATAAGCATCAATATGCACTTGATCAACATCATGTCAATTTTTATAGTAAGCCTTGTAGATAGCACAACAAGCTCACTAAGATCTTGACATACTCTATCAACCAAGTTTGAAGGAAGGCCTTTGTAATATCTACATCACTAATCAATCTAAGTCCGAAATTCAAGAAGATCAAATTGATCAAGTAAGTAGGTGGGAGGCTCCCCATAGCATTTCTAAACACCAATAGAGTTGGTCAGACCAGCATATGGACCTAATTAGAAAATCACCTTTCACACTTTTCTTGACACTAATTGATCTTAAGAATTTGACTTTTGATTTAAAAGTGAATCCCAACATTACAACTTAATATAATTTTATGAGGGACTTTAAACTGGTCTCGATACATCCTAACTATATAAGCGCATAAAATATATACTACAAATTATGTAAATTTGCATGCTTCTACTATCCAAAATAGCAATCATATTATCATACCAAAAAATATATAAGGGTGCATAACATATGACTAACAAATTCATATAATATAACATACTCTAATCTAATTAGGCATGCATAACACCCTTATTAGTTATACATCGATTTAATCATCATGCAACCATGATAATAAAATTCTAAATTATCATAAATTTATAATTTAATAACTAAACTTTAAAATCATGGTTATTAAAAATTCAAAAATATTTTTTGGAGTTTGAAGAATTGATGCAATAACAATACTACATTTTTGGCAAGATATGAACAAGAACAATTCTAGGCTACTATATTGCACTTGTTTGATCAAATTAGACAAAGGTTGCTCTGATACCACTATTGGGTTCCAGCCACATAGTGAAAAGTAATTTTTAAAATTTTTTAAAATACTCAAATCAATAGCTTTATCAAATAAAACTATCGAGCCGAATCTAAAACCTTAGAATCACCTTGCTGAACACGATCAAAGCAAATTCAAGCATGCAAAGAGATAGAATATTATACTTTAACCAAAATAGAAAAGTGTCATGTTGGTGTTCTCCACAAGACCCCAAGGTAGAAGTTCTCCAATAGTGATCCACACGAAAGTTGGCCAAGGTCCTTCCCAATCGGTGCGTAGCCGCAGCCTTGTCTTCTTAAGAGTACTGCCAGCTTCAAACTTGCATCATGATCGCATCAAAACCTAGTTGCTTTTGATCTTATCACCAAATGATACTAAGAAAATACTCTTCAGATGTCATACAACTTAAGATTTAATTTTTAGCTTCAACACATGAAAAAACTAAATCCAAGGGCACTCCAGCAACACTTGCTGAAAATCTCACCACCCTTATAGCAAATTTTACCACTCAAATTCTTCTCTTTTTTTTTTCAAATTTTTTTCAGACTTTTTATAATAATTTCTACATACCTTCTCTCTAACACATCCAAAAATCTCATTTGGAAACCATCTGGAGCATCTCCTATAAATAGAGGACCATGGGACGTTACATGGGATGAAGGGGCGCCAACGTTTGGCGCTCTAACTTCCCATTCTCCAAATAAATTTACCAAGTAAATTTTTGGAAATTTAGATACCTAGATAGAAAGAATCTTCCTTTTCTATGTGCCATAAAAATACCATTAATTTTTGATATTAAAACATAGGATTTCTGATTTATCTTCTAAGGCAAAGTGTTTAATAAAGAGCCTTCTTTAAAAAGGACTCTTTATTTCTCATGCTGATTGGAGGTGGGAAGCAATTATATTTTTGAATGACTTTTGGTAAATATGGAGGAGTCCTTCTTTACTTGAAACTGGTCCAAGTTTGATAAGGATCCAATCCAAATTGACCCAATCCCATTATGTCAAAGCCAACTGGTTTAGTTTAGCTCAAATACTTTGAACCAAACCAATTTGGGAACTTGGGTTAATACAATGTGCTAGCATATCAAATTAACCCATAAAATTTATATTAAACTCTAATTAAATCAGATCAAGATCAAATTTCAATGTGTGTGACCCATTGTATTCCAAATCTAGCAAGCAGTGAATTCAGACTTTTGAGGTAATCCTAATCTGATGAGATTAGGTCACCCAAAGAGTCCCAATCAACTTGGACTCTTTCAAATTGATTCTAGAATCAAATTCTTTCAATTTTTATCAAGCCCACAAGTCAATATTGATGTTTAACAATATATCATGACTATCCAAAAGATTTAAAATTTTGATAAAAAATTATCAAAATATCCTTCAATGGTAAGTTTTCGTATAATTCAATTCTTCAGTCAAACAATATCTCAGATGAGCTGTGGGTATGAAAATATGTCAAACCCAATCATTTATCTTGATATATCTTGATCTGAAGGTGATGATTCAGTTGATGATATATTAGAAATTCTTTTCTAATTATCACTCTACATTGATCAAAGACTTCCAGAATCACCGTCTTATGAGATCACATAGGATGTTTGCTCTCCTTATTAGGAGTGACTGATCCCTTATTGATTACTCACAACCTCCATGCATACTTTACCATATCCAGAACACCCCACACAAGGATCAGAGAATCAAGTTAGGTAGCGAACCAAAATATGGATTCATGTATACAAGGTACCATGGTGACCTCAGGTCAAAGGATACATTACACAACTCCCACTAGAGAATTATTAGTTGACATATAAATAAGACTCCATCAAATTATTCTCTCGCAGGTCAATTCAGTGAACTCACTCTCTAATGAGCACCCATATCCTTGTATTAATGTCACCACACAAGTGGTTGTGAGATCAACCATCCTTATTTCTGAGCATACATACCAGTCTTACCGGTATCATTGATTTCTAGCTCAATATACCAATGACTATGAATATTTTAGATCAGAGCTATCAAGGATTTAGGTCTCACTGATGTGATCTCATCATGGTTTAAAAATCATTATCCAGACCTATGGGGTTCATTATAATCTTAAATTAATAAGATGTAGCATATAATGAATCAAAAATACTAATTTTATTAATAATATTAATATCAATTACATGAGTTTGAAAGATAAATTACAATAAATATCCTATCGTATCCCATATGCGATTGGCTTGTAGGACATAATTCTTTCACAACCACCCTTATTTCTGAGCATACATAGGACATGCCAGTCTTACCAGTATCATTGATCCCCGACTCAATGTACCAACGATTAAGAATATTTTAGGTTAGGGCTATCAAAGATTTAGATCTCACTGGCATGATCTCATCACGGCCCTAAAACTATTGTCTGGACCTATGGGGTTCATTATAATCTTAAAATTAATAATATGTAGCATATAATGAATCAAAAGTACTTATTTTATTAATAACATAAATGTTAATTATATGAGTCTGAAAGATAAATTACAATAAACATCCTATCGCATCCCATATATGATTAGCTTGTAGGGCATTATTCTTTCACCAAAACCTCCTCAACATAGAGAACTCTTTCTCTTCTATCTTACATGCACAAAAGAAATAATAAAAGCCCTTTTATTAGCATGTAATAAGGTTGCGATGAAGAGTCCTAGAGATCTTGGACTCTTTCAAGAGATGTCGTCTTTCCATAAATTCCACACCCCAAAAGAAACATGGAATGCCCCCTTTCATTATTTTCCATGGTGAATAAGAATATTATCTGAATTACCACACAAAAAATTCCCTCAAAAAGTTGCACAAAAGAAGGAGAATAAAAGGAATGGCATGTGAAGTGATTTGGATAAGAACAAACTCTCCTGATAAGGAATGTTTTGAAATCTAATTTCAAAATCTTTCTTTTATCTAAACCAAATCTGATTTGGATGTGAGATAGAGAAGTGAAAGAGCTTTTTGGTGTGAAAAATCTCATACAAAAACTTTCTTGGCATGATGAAAAGTAGGCATTGAAAATTGGTGGCGCAAGGGAGAAGAGTCCAATGCAATATGGACTCTTAATTTTCTTATTTGAATCTAAATCAAATCACATCTGGTTTAGCCCAAATAAAATAGATAAAACTCAATCTAATTAGATTCACAAATTTTTAATCAAATCTCAATCAAATTAAAATTGATTGAACCAAAGTCCTAATCAAATCAGAGATAATTTTCCCTTAGCGATTAGGTCATCTTATAGCCTAATCGGGTCAAACCTAATTGAATCTAATTCAATTAGTCTTTGCTCAATCAAATTGAGCTAATCAATAATCTAATTATTAATTAATCTTCTATTAATTTACTAATACTTGATGAATAAATTTATTATAATTTTTGCATAAGGTTAATCATCAATTGAATTGATGATTAATTCCTTGATTGATTCTCAATCATTGATCAGCCACATGATCAATCAGAAATTTTTTTTGAGTATGACCTTATAGGTTCGAACCTAAGTCAGTAATATAGAAATAAATTTTTAAACTAATCGATATAACCATCTAGCAATGGGAGCAATGTCTGAATAGGTCAAATGATGGCGAAGCAATATTCAAGAACCTACTGGCGTATAGTTTCCATATAATTCATCCCTTTGACCCTAATGCTCAAGGAGACTTAGGATTTAACTGTCAATCCTAGAAAAGTCATCCATATTATATTTTAATCTTTTAAATCCAACACATGAATTATTTAAACCCTGATTTTGCTAAATTAAAATACATTGATCATTAACTCCTACTAATTCGGAGGGATCAATCCCATCTTGACTCACGCACTGACTTAATAAGTACTTGACTGCATCCTAAAATCTTTCATCACTAAATTTAAAACTCAATTAGTCTGGCACTAAAGTATAGTGAGTTACTTACAAGTCACCATGGTGATCTCAAATTGAAGGGACACTTATACCCATACCCTTCGCGAGCTATTCTTGACTACAGAGTGCTCCATAGTTAGTCACATTCAATGAGATGTACTCTTACATCTCACTTGGATGCCATACTAGTATCTCTACACTATTTGATTAGTAGGACAACCAATGCATATGGCACACAATAATCTACACTTGATATCGCTATCGTCTTAGTAATAGCGTATCGTTTAGTCGTGAATCCTCTTTTATAGATCAAAGTAGTCTTAAAGACTTCATCATAATATAGGAGTTTGTTAGAAGATGTAACCTTATGATGAGAAAGATCAAATAACTTTTATTATTTATCAACTCATATATATTTATAATTAGTACAATCATCAAATGATTGACTTTAGGACCTAATTCCCAACAACTCTCACTTGGACTAAAGTCAATCAGTATAGTATCATATACCCATCTTTGATTTATAATCTTAGAACTCCTAGATACCGAGGCTTTAGTAAATGGGTCGGTCAGATTTTTTTTGCCCACCAATTTTTTAAAGTTCAACATTACCTCAACAGATTTTTTGAATAAGGTGGTAGCGATGCAAAATGCTAGATAAGCTAATGGGACTTCAGCTCCTTCGCATGAACAATGGCTTTCGATGCTGTACAATATGGCAAAACCATCATAGAAGGGTGCTACTCCTAGCTTGCCGGTGAACCTCTACAATCATATAGCTTGATTGCAAGCATCGAATGCTGCAATGCATTGTGCCTCATAAATTGAATTTGACTATATTTTTTTATTTGAAATTTTTTCAACAGATTATTCCATTATTTGGGATAAGAATGTATTCTGATACGTTCTTGTTATTATTATGTCCAACTAAAAACTGAAGTCATACTCTACAAGTTTTAAGTTAGATTCTCTATAATCAAATTATCAGTCCTTATTATTTCTCAAATACTTAAGGATGACCTTCCAATGATTCTTACCCAGATCTTGCAGATATCCACTCACTATCTCTAGTGAGTATACCATATCCGGTCTCGTACATGATATAAATGATAGAATAAATTCTACTCATACATACTCTATATATATTGGACTGAGATAATCCAAGCAACCTCTTAGATCTATCTCTATAGATCTTCATCCCTAGGATGAGGGATGCTTTTTTCAAGTCCTTTGTGGAGAACAATGATAATAGCAAAATCTTTATTTCCTATAATGTAAAGAATGTCATTCTCGATTAAGAAAATTTTATTCATATACAAAATAAGAAATACACTCATAGAACTATTAACCCATTTGTATTTGAAGGATTTTTCTTCATTCTCAATGAAATCATGCATTTTGATCACTTATCCAAATACATATTCCAACTCTGATTTATTTAGCATTGCCACAAAAAAAAATATCTCATTATAGTCAATACCATAATGTTGATGATATCCTTAGGCAACCAGATGAGCTTTGTAGGTCTCCACCTTCTCGTCTGTGCTCTCTGATCCTATTAAAGATCCACTTACACCCTATGGATTTTACCCCTTCGAGTGAATCAATGAGTGTCTATACACTATTGACCTTCATGGACTCTATTACGGACTCTATGGCTCCAAGCCACTAATCAAAATCAGATCTCTGCATGGCATCCATGTAGGTGATCAAATCCTTGTTGTTCTCATTGAGTTCAACAGGATCACATCTCAGATCTTGATACCAAAATATCTATCTGACGGATACGGTACTCTACCGGATCTCCTTAATGGTGCCTCTACAATGGGTTTCAAATTTGATCTAATCAAATCTAGTTCTATGGGTTCACTAGATTATGTCAGTTCTTCTACCTATCAAACTTCATAAGTTTCACATCAAAAGCATCAGTTCCTTCATCAAGGTACTCTTTTTCTAAAAGAAATATCGAATAACTTTTGTTCTTTAACAAGGTAGAAGTAATATTTCTTAGATTCTTTGGGGTTATCCTATAAAATAATACATATAGGATCGAGATCCAAGCTAATCTATCTATAAATGCTTGACATAAATCAAACACTCTCAAATCCTAAGGTAAGAGAGTATCAGCTTACACTTAGTCCATATTGTTAGAAAGGGACAGATTATATGCATGTATTTTAAAACTATTTTAAAATCATAGCAAAATAAAATAGATTAACAATTTTTATCATGCATTAAATCAGATCTAAAATCTTTCCTAGCATAGATCTAAGACATATGAAATCTAAAATTAATTTATGAGATCAGATCTTAGACTTTATCATGGGTAGAAGAGCTTCGTAGTCGATGATCAAAAACTTGACAAGTTCCTAGAGTTGCGTAAATACCCAGCCTCTACAGGTATCCATACGAGATCCGATCTGATCCGAGATTTATCTATCTCCTTGAGGTGCTAGCTCTTTGTAGAGAAGACCTTTTGATGATTGATTTGATCTTTCTTCAGATCTGAAAGATGATCTTTAGTCGAAGAAGTAGTGAAGGTAGAAGAAAGGCAACAGTAGCGCAGCTTTCTTCCTCGGAGTCCCACACCTTGTACCAATAGAGTTTTTCCTTCAAACTTAGACGGGAGGATGCCAAAAAGTCCCTCTCTCACTTTAGTGGTTGGCCAAATTTTGTTCTGATCTCAAAAGCCCTGTTGAGGCATCCCAAAGGCAGATCCTTTTAAGGTGGTGCCTGATAGAGTCCTGATAGAGTCAAACTCTATCAAAAATTCAAATTAAATTTTAGATTCAAACTAAAATATTATTGGATTTATAACCTAGAAGCCAATTGTTGGCTGACACATTATGCAATTCTTGAGCCTATACTTGTACTTATAATTTTTTATTATCAATAAAGGGCTTTTTCATTCCAATCATATTAATATGTCCATGATTTATCCTAGAAATTAACTAAGATGAGTTTTGTTTATTCTTAAAGACTTAAAAATTTGAGACATACATTAATTAGTGGTTAATTTCTAAATATTCCCAATTAAAGGATCATCACGGAGGACAGTGATCAATCCATTTGAGATCGACGCATGGTTCATCTCTATTGTGGGTAGATAAGTCTCAGATCTGCGGTGTAGAGATATTAAGGTGAAGGTACAAGTGGTTGTTAGAGAATAATTTACACTAAGCATGACCAACACGAGAACCACATGGATGTCTACTTACTCGTCAGTGGTCTTCTTGATGCTGTAGTGGTGTGAGTGGTCCTTTGACCTGAGGTGTCATTGGCTATTCGCAGTGAGGTTACTGGGTTTGACTTCATATTTTCTTGGTCCCTAGCCATTCGGGTCCTTGTTGTGTATGTTGATTTCAGTAGGTTCACTGTTTGGAGTAGGATGCACCTAGAAGGCATCTATCGACCCTGATAGAAAAGGAGAAGTCCTATACGATTTGTGAAACTGAGTTCAGAAAGTCTTTAGCCAAAGTAAGTGTAAATACTAAAAAAGAGTTTCTACGATATTCACAAATGAACTCGAATTGAGCCAATCTAGTATATGACTGACGATGGGGTTTGATGAGCTCTCCTTGACCTCCATCAAGTTGAAACTCATGATAGAAAGATCGAATCATTCGATAACTATACCTAAGGATTCATACTTTTATCTTACTGGGTTGCCACTATATACTGCTAGGTGTCACTGGTGGATTGTGAGACTCATCAAGCGTCATCTTGATGATCGATGGCCCTCAAAAGGTAGAATTGAAAATGTTCCAATCTATCGAAAAGAGTTTTGATGATATTGTGATAGAGATCATAATATATCTCACTACCAGATAGAATGAAATCTATGGGATCACACATTAAGAGATTTAATCTCAAATTTATCAATTGGACTTATGAAGTTCCAATTGGGTTAGGATTTATTGAAATTCTATTAGGTTTATGAGAACCATGCTAGCACATGGTTAAACCTAATTTTTCTCGAGACTTTGATTTGATCAAGTCCATGCCTTGAACCTAACCTAAATTTATTTGGATTTAATTGAGCTCTTAATTGTGAGTCCAAGAGGATTTGATTAAGTCAATTAGTTGGCATAATTATACTAACATTATCTCTTCTTTATCTCCTAATTATCTCTAAGTATGCATGTGGAATAGATGGAAGAATATGTGGTGCATCTTTTTCTTTTTGAAAATTATTGGGCACTGTTGGATATAAAATACCCCCCAACCGAAGTTCATGTCAGGAGTGAACCTCCGGGGATTTTACCAATGTCCGACCTTCGACGACATCTTTTCGAACCTCTCCGACGGCTGAGCCTCCGCAACGTTCTCGAGTTCTACCGATGGATAAACCCCCATCAGTGTCGATCAGATTCTCCATGATGGATGGACTCCATCTAAGTTTCTGCGGTGGTCGACCACCTTCTAGACTCCATCCGGGCTCCTACGGGAGTCGGACTTCTTCCCCAAACTCCAACTGCAGGTAGACTCCGTCCGGGCTCCTACGGGAGCTGGACTTCTTCTCCAATTGCAGATAGACTTCATCCGGGCACCTACGGGAGCCAGACTTCTTCTCCAACTGCAGGCGGACTTCATCCGAGCTCCTACGAGAGCCGAACTTCCACCCTGAACTCCTGTTGCAGGTAGACCTCATCCAAACTCCTACAAGGGCCGGACTCCGAGCTTCTACTGCAAGTGATCTACTCCGTGCTTCTACTGCAAGCGATCTACTCCGAGCTTCTACTGCAGGCTTCGACTGAGCTTCCTCGACAAATGATCCCCATTCGGGCTTCTACGGAGATCGAACTCTGACCGAACTTCTATAGTAGACAGATTCTGGATGAACTCCTATGACACATGGACTCCAGCAGTCGGACCCCTCCAGTGGATGAACCTCCCCAGCGCCATCCGACACCCACTGTCGGTCGACCCTCTGTCGAATTCTGCGTGAAACCAAACTTCATCTACGAAAAGCCTCTAACCGAGCTCCTACAGCAAATGACCCTCGCCTGCAGTATTAATGCCCAAAGCACCCAACGGTTGAAGGCTCGCCAGCAACATCCGAGCTCCTCTCAGATGGATAGCTGCCTCTCTCCGCCAGACACCTCAACCGAGCTTCGACCGACAGGCCTGGACTCCTTGGTGGGTCACAGTAATGGCCACGACTCTGCTCCACTTCCTGCAGCCACAGTAATGGCCACGACTCTACTCCACTTCCTGCGACGGATTTCGTATGGCTCCACCACTCTCTGGCAAGTCACGACAACGGACACTAATCCACTCCCCACAACAGGCTCCACGTGGCAGGCCACGGTGATAGCCACGACTCCACTCCACTACTCTTCATAACAAACTCCTCCTGGCCCCGAGCGGCCCACTACCAGGTGGTTACAAACGTCGCTGTCAGTCTATTGCACCCTCCATCTATAAAAAGGGGCCCCCAGATACGTTATTCTCTAAGCTCTAATTTCTATCTTGAAACTCTGCTAAAATTTTCGTTCGAGCACTCCATTCTTGTTGAAGCAGATAACTGACTTAAGCATCAGAGGATCTTGCCGGAGCACCCCCAACTCCGGTTTAAACTTTCTTTGCTGGTCTCTGCGGTGACCGTGACTCCCTCGACTCCAGCTTCTCTGATGCCAATGGATTTTTGCACCAACAGGATTGGTGCTAGAGGAAGGGCGGCTGTGTCTTCGCAGTATCCTTGTTTTAAAGGAGTGCTCAACGGGACCACCTTCGGTCATCTTCTCCGACATCCTCTTCTCCTTCCTCTACTAGATGTTCACCCGATGCCTCCCCACAAAGCATCCACTCGGCGATCCACGACCTCCGTGGCCAGATCTCAGGCTCCGACCTCACCTCCAGTTTCCCAGGTTCCTCCTCCTCCTCTGGCAACGGCGGTTGGCATGGAGCAATTTGACCTACTGGTTCAGTAGGTCAGAGGCCTCACTGAAGCGGTGCAGGCCATGCAGCAGCAGCAATAGCTGCAGGTGTCAGTACGACTGGAGAGAACATCTCCAGAACTCCAAAATCCAGCGGTAGGATGGGCCACTTGGGCCAGTCGCTCCATCTTTCTCGAAAAGATGAATCTGAGGGTGGAGAGCCCTCAGTCAGATCACGATTCTACTCCTGAAAGATTTCTACCTCCATTCTGCCAGAAGACCCTTGAGACTCACAGTCGAGAGGATTTTCTAGATCGAAGGCTCCAGGAGATGAACCGACAGATCGAAGAACTCCACCACGCTCCCCCCGCTTATGGTGAGGACATTTGTACTGATCCTCCCTTCTCTCAAATGATCATGCAGGAACCGATCCCGTCAAACTTCAAGCTCCCTCAATTTGAAAGCTACAATGGGACTTCGGACCCAGTTGACCACCTGGAGGCCTTCCGGACAATGATGCTACTCCATGGCATGCCAGATGCCATCCTGTGTCGAGCTTTTCCATCCACCTTGAAAGGAGCAGCGAGAAACTGGTACTCGACGCTGAAGTCGGGTATCATCTTTTCCTTTGATCAGATGAGCCACCAGTTTGTGGCTCATTTTGTTAGCAACCGGCATCTCCGGAGGGGTTTAGAGTCCCTCATCAACATCAAGCAAAGGGAGGGGGAGTCCATTCGGGCTTACGTCAACCGTTTCAATGTCACTGCATTAGAGGTCTGGAACTTGGACCAATCGGTCACGATGGTCGCTTTGAAAGGCGGCCTTCAAAAGAACAACCTTCTATTCTCTCTGAAAAAAAAGTACCCCAGGGATTTTGTTGATTTGCTGGCTCGAGCCGAAGGGTACGCCCGAGCAGAAGAAGCCTTCAAGATGAAGGATGAGGAGACCGCGAAAGAGTGGCAGGTGGGAGACTCAAGTAAGCCCGTAGTCGAAAAAGCGTCGAGAGAAGCTCGGCCATGTTCTCGAACTTCTCTAGGGTACAAACGCACCCAGACTCCTCTCCGAGCATGCAGGCAGAGAAGCCCAGAGCACAGGGTTCGACGGGGCTCTCCCCCAGGAAGATTCCGCAGCTATGCCCCCCTCAATGCATCAAAAATCTAGGTGCTGATGGAAGTCAAAGAGCAGCTCCCAAGGCCAGAAAGGATGCGCATGCATCCCAAAAAGCACAATCCTAACAAGTTCTGCCTCTACCATCATGACCACGGCCACGACACAGAGGAATGCATTCAACTCTGAGATGAGATCGAGGAGCTCATCAGATGAGGCTGGCTCGACAAGTTCATTCGACGTCGACCTGAGGGTAGAGAAGATCGGCCAAGGGCCCTGTCGCAACCTGAGCCATCAAGGAGGGAAGAGCAGCCCGGAGATCGGCCTCCAATTGGGATCATCAACTCCGTCTTTGGAGGACCTTGATGGGGAGCAGACCTTCTACAGCCCTGAGATTTGAAAAACCTGTAAATGTATTACGAACGACTTCGCTTTAAATCAAGATTCCTTTCAGATTTGCACATCTTTCCCTTTTGGCATGGACTTGTAATGACAGAGGATAACTCCTTCAGACAACGAAAATGACACCTAATATGGACAAAATCGAAGGCCCGATTATTTTTAGACCGGATGGGGGGAGAGGCCCTACAACGCCCTTATGTGCCCCCACAGCCATGTTAGAGACAGGAGGAGAACCTCGCCCTAACATAAGTAAGGTCAAAGGCCCGATTATTTTTAGACTGGATGGGGGAAGAGGCCCTACAACGTCCTTATGTGCCCCCACGGCCATGTTAGGGACAGGAGGAGACCTCGCCCTAACATGAGCAAGGTCAAAGGCCCGGTTATTTTTAGACCGGATGAGGGGAAAGGCCTTACAATGCCCTTATGTGCCCCCACAGCCATGTTAGGGACGGGAGGAGAACCTCGCCCTAACATGAGCAAGGTCGAAGGCCCAGTTATTTTTAGATCGGATGGGGGGAGAGGCCCTGCAGCGCCCATATGCACCCCCACAGCCCTGTTAGGGACAGGAGGAGAACCTCGCCCTAATATGAGCAAAGTCGAAGGCTCAGTTACTTTTAGACTGGATGGAGGGAGAGGCCCTGCAACGCCCATATGTGCCCCCACAGCCCTGTTAGGAACAGGGGAAGAACCACATCCTAACCTGAGCTGAAATCGATTACATCAGAAATAGGAGAAGGACCTCGTCCTGACACCAATTAAGGTCTGGTCATTCAAGACCAGATAAGAAAAAGAAAACCTTCTCAGCGGCCCCTCCGTGCTCTCGTGACCCCACTAAGAGTAGAGGGAAAACCCTCACTCGAGAAAAGAAAAAGAAAAAGGGGAGGGGGGTTAAAAAGGAAAGCGACGAACTGCATCAGTGACAAATAGAAAATAAATTACATCAAAGATATAGGGAGCCTCACCTCAGCGAGGATTGAGGTTCTTATCAAAATTCTTGATCTCCAAGAGAGCTCTCAACACAGGCCAAGGATAAGGCGGCTTCCTCAGGGCGACGAGAAGCTCAGACCTCCGAGCTCGAACTGTGAAAGGAGGTGTCAAACTCGAATGGTCCCGGACAAATCTGCGACCATAAACAAGAGGATGGATCAATGCGACGGCGATCGGGTACCTCCGAACGGCATCGATATCAAGCAAGGCAAAAGCCGAAAGAAGCTCGGCAAATGACAATTCAACACATGAGTAAAAGAGGTAACGAAAAATTTTCTTCTCATATCGTTAACTAAGTATGCATTACAGAGCCCTTGAGGCTGAACAAGAAAGATGACAAAAAAAGCAAGCCGACATGGCGACGACTAGGAACCTCCAGACAACATCGGCATCGAACGGGATAAAAAATGAAAGAAGTCCGGCGGACGATATTTCAACACGACGTGCGGGCAAGGTAACAAAGATCTTCTTTTCATTTCATAAGCAAAGTATGCGTTATAGAGCCCAGAAGGCCAAAAAAAAAAAAAACAAACAAACGGCAAAAGAAGACACATAGAAGGACGAAAGGCAAAAAGAGCCCTAAGGGGGCCCAGCTTCTTCCAACTTCGAACTTTCGGCTTTGACCCTCATCAGGGAGTGCCTTAAGCTCTCGACTTCCTCTTCCAATTCTTTCTCCCTCATTAGCATCTCCATATACCTTTGATGAAACCGTTGGATTTCATTCTCCACCTCTCGGAGCCTCTTTCTCAGGACCTCAGATTCCGCCTCCGCATCTTTGACTGCCTGCTGCTCGTATACCAGCTGGATCTTCAACTGCTGCAGCTCGGCCTTCCCCTCCCCAAGGGCGATAGATAGCTCTTCTATGGTTCCTCTCAGGGATTGGAGTTCGTTGGGATCTCGAATAGGAAAAAACTGAGCTCCTTCAGATAACTGCCTTTGAAGGTGGGCAACCTCGTCGGTCGCCATCTTGAGCTTCCCCCTGTAGTCGTCCACCTGCTTGCACCAGTCGGCCCGATACACATTATAGTTCGCCTCGGCATCCTGGAGCTGTTGCTGAAGGTCGAAGAACTTCTTCGACCATTCTTGGTCACAGTCGGCCCGAGTCGAAAGCCAGGACGAGCTTCCTTCCAACTGGCTGATCTTCTCCTGTGCAGCCGACAGCTCCGCTCTGAGAGAGCTGATCTTGGAAGCTTGAGCGCAAGATCGATCGCTGGCGCGCTTCTTATGTTCCTCGAGCTTCTTCTCAAAGTTTGCTTTCCTCTGGTTGTACTCCATGATCCCCTTCACGTGGAGGTTCCGAAAGTAGGTGGCCTCCATAGTGGCCTCAGAGTGGCTCTCCCTCAACCTGCGAAGTTCATCCTTCATCTTCTTCAACTTTTTTGTTAAATGATAAACTTTCTTCCTCAGATGTTGGATCATAGACTTCAGCGGAACTCCCTGTGGCAAGGAAAGTGCTTCAGCAGGACGCTGCCATCGGGGGACAAAAGCGTCAAGGCGCGGCTCATTGCAGAAAGAAAAAAGAAAAGAGTAGAGAAGCCCCCCATAAAGAGAAACCCAATTTTATTGATTGAATGTTTCTTAAAGACAAAAGGAAAAAGAAAAATTACAGTAAAAGAAAAATACAAAGTCAGAGGTCTCAGACCTCTGAAGTAGAAGTTGGGGAGCTCGGTATTCTTGGGAAGGGGGCTACGGTGGCAGCGACGGTAGGAGAGGGCACGGCTTCACCTTCAGACGTCCAAGAAGCTGAGGTCGAGCTCGAGAAATTTTTTGACCATCTTCTCTTGGCAGAGCTCGAACCCCTTGATGAATGCATCTTGGTCGAACTTGACATTCAGGTCTCTCATCTCCGCAGAGGCCTTGAACTCCACCACTTGAACCCTGGCCTCCGGGATCAGAACCAAAATTCGCTCTGCCAAATTTGTGACCTCGGCCTCTGCCTTCCTCACCATCTCCTTCGAGGCCTGCTTTTTTTTCTCAAGGGCCTCTTGGAGGTTGGCTACCTCGGTAGCCTTTTCCTTGAGGCGGGCAGCTTCAGCCCGGCGATCCTCCTCCGCCTGGATGGCATCCCTCCTCGCCCGGTTCATCGCCTCGATGTTGGCAAGGAGCTGGTGCCCGATCTGCAAGGGCAGCCAGGAGGTCAGACTAAAAGTTGAGAAGGTAATTAAATGAAGGAGCAAGGAGAAGGAGGAAAGTGAATCTGTTTACCTCGAGAAAGGACCCTAGAGAGTCCCAAACCCGCTATTCGGGATCGACGCGAACGATCCTCTGGATGACTTCGGGCAGGATGCAGCCGTCGACTAGTCACTTTATCAGGTCTCTATCATTAAAGGGATTCTCAACCGGCTCTTCTTCGAAACCGTGGGATTCTTCGATGGTGGCTCGGCGGCCACTCACCCTGCGGGCCACCGTCTTCTTTCTCCTCCCCCTCTCAACCCCTGGCACCTCCTCGAAGCGGGCCCCCGAAGCGGGAACCTCAGTGGGAGAACTCCTTAAAGAGGCCCGGGGAGCCGGAGGCTCAGCGTCTGAAGGAACATCGACCGCGAGAGCCACCCGGGCAAGCATGGTCGAGCTCGTTTCCTCTGTTCTGGCCTTCTTTGCCGACTTGAAGGCTGCAGCGCCTTTTCTTTTGTGAACCTTAAGGCCCCTGGCAAGCATCCATGCTGCTTCGGCATCCATTCTTGAAAAAAAAAAAGAAAAGAAAAAAAAAGAGAGAGAAAATGAGATCAGCAATGGGATGTAAAAGGAAGAGGTGATGCACAGTCAAAAAAAAAAAAAAGGAAGAAAGGGGAGAAGAGAAGAAGAAAAGAAGAAGAAAGGAAAGATGGAATACTCGCAGGATTCAGGAGACTCAAGCCGATGTTGAACAGAAACTGCTCCTTCAGAAGGTTGGGAAAGAAAGGAGTTGGATAACTAAGAAGCTTTCGAGCAGCCTGAAGGTCATCCTCCCCCAGGCTAGGAGTCCGACGGACAGAGTCCCTCAGGGAGCCCCAAGGGGGCAATCCTAGCTTTAAGGTCGGACATTGGACGTAGAGGTACTTCCCCTTCCAGTTATGGATAGAAGAGGGAGCACCTTTCAGCAACCCCTTCTTGTCGAACTGAGGGGAGAAGTACCACCAGTCCTTTGCCGAGGGGTGACGCTTGAAGGTGTAAAAATACCTAAACAAAGAAAGAGATGGCTGAACTTCGACTACGTGGCAAAGGGAGAGGAACCCTATCAAAAATCTAAAGAAATTCGGCACGACTGAAGCTAAAGAAATGTCTAGAAAATGAAAAAGAGTGACAACGAAGGGCGGAAGCGAAAGCTAGAGCCCAGCATGGAAGGCCTCCTAGTACAGGCAGAAACGGCCAGGTGGGGGGGTGCTGGCCCGGTCGGTGGGATCGGGATGCTCCAGATCGTACTCCGGAGGAACTCCATACTGAACCTTTATCAGCAAAAGTTCATCCAGAGTCAGAGAACAAGGAATGGTGCCCGGCGCAAAAATCGGACGAGGCCCAGCCCTAGATGTGGGTTCGTCTACAACATGAGGGTTCTGGGGGACTGAGGCAGACGAGCTCCTGGAACCGCTAGAGGCAGAGGTGTCAGAAGATATTTCAAGCAAGAACCCTAAAAATCCCAAAGAGATCAGGCAAAATCAAAGCCAAAAGGTTCGTGGGAGACCTAACAAGAAGAATGCAGCAGAAGGAAAATGGAGGAGAAGGGGCACCTAGATGGCAAGAGAAGGAACGAAAGTTTCGAGACTAACCTAAGTCACTCCGAAGGATGCAGAAGCACAGGGACAAGGATGACTCGAAGAACACCTAGGGCCAAAGCGGACACCAAGGAAGGTCAGAGCTCTCGAAGAGAAGGCGGGCACCAACAGGACTTTCAGGCAGAATGAAACTCCTAAAGGCAGAAAGGCGGGTTTAAATAGACCCTGAGATCCGGTGCTATAATGATCGCGGATCTCCCCAGGCCGACCTATGTTCGCCATGTGTCCCACTCGCCACAGCAGGTGGCTAAAAGTGGCTGACAGCTGACAAAGCCATTACTGCACCGTACCTGGAACAATGCTCCAACGAGAATTCTGAAAGGTCTCTTCGGATCGCCCCGATTTGAAAAGACTCCAGCACGCGTGCATTAAATGCCTGGATTTTCGAGGGCGGTCGTGCACAGCATTCAAGGGGGCAACTTTGGCTGTAAAAATTTTTCTGTACTTCCTTCATTTGAAACTCAAACTTGGAAGTAGGAGGACTGGTGATGGGTATAAAATACCCCCCAGCCGAAGTTCATGTCAGGAGTGACCCTTCGGGGATTTTACCAACATCCGACCTTCGACGACATCTTTCCGAACCTCTCCGGCTGTCGAGCCTCCGCAACGTTCCCGAGTTCTACCGACGGATAAACCCCCATTAGTGTCGACCAGATTCTCCATGACGGACGGACTCCATCCAAGTTTCTGCGGTGGTCGACCACCTTCTAGACTCCGTCCGGGCTCCTACGGGAGTCGAACTTCTTCCCCGAACTCCAACTACAGGTAGACTCCGTCTGCGCTCCTTTGGGAGCCGGACTTCTTCTCCAACTGCAGGTAGACTTCATCCGGGCTCCTATGGGAGCCGGACTTCTTCTCCAACTGCAGGCGGACTTCATCCGAGCTCCTACGGGAGCCGGACTTCTGTCCTGAACTCCTGTTGCAGGTAGACCTCATCCGAACTCCTACAAGGGCCGGACTCCGAGCTTCTACTGCAAGAGATCTACTCCGAGCTTCTACTGCAAGCGATCTACTCTGAGCTTCTACTGCAAGCGATCTACTTCGAGCTTTTACTACAGGCTTCGGTTGAGCTTCCTCGACAAATGATCCCCATCCGAGCTTCTATGGAGATCGGACTCCGACCGAACTTCTGTAGCAGATAGATTTCGGATGAACTCCTACGACACATGGACTCCAGCAGCCAGATCCATCCAGTGGATGAACCTCTCCAGCACCATCCGACACCCACTGCCGGTCGACCCTCTGCCGAATTCTGCGTGAAACTGAACTTCATCTACGGAAAGCCTCTGACCGAGCTCCTACAGCAAATGGCCCTCACCTGTAGTATTAATGCCCAAAGCACCCAACGGTAGAAGGCTCGCCAGCAACATCCGAGCTCCTCTCAGATGGATAGCTGCCTCTCTCCACCAGACACCTCAACCGAGCTTCGGCCGACAGGCTTGGACTCCTGGCGGGCCACAGTAATGGCCACGACTCTGCTCCACTTTTTGCAGCCACAGTAATGGCCACGACTCTGCTCCACTTCCTGCGATGGATTCCGCATGGCTCCACCACTCTCTGGCAAGTCGCGACAACGAACACTGATCCACTCCCCGCTTATAACAAACTCCTCCTGGCCCCGAGCGGCCCACACTAGACGGTTACAAACGTCGCTGTTAGTCTGTTGCACCCTCTGCCTATAAAAAGGAGACCCCAGATATGTTATTCTCTAAGTTCTAATTTCTATCATGAAACTCTGCTAAAATTTTCGTTCGAGCACTCCATTCTTATTGAAGTAGAAGCTTACTTGAGCGTCGGAGGGTCTTGCCGGAGCACCCCCAACTCCAGTTTAGACTTTCTTTGCAGGTCCCTACAGCGACCGTGACTCCCTCGACTCCAGCTTCTCCGACGCTGGCAGATTTTTGCACCAACAGGCACCATATCCTAGAGGAGCCCACCCCCTCTTATGTGTCATGGCATGGAGGAGAGAGAGTGGGGTCCATGCCCCATCTTTTTTGACTAGGGATCCCTTTGTGGGGCGCCAAGAGTTGGCGCCCCAACCACCTGACATGTATTCCATGGATGCCTTTTGTACATACTTAAAAGGACTGATTAATTATCATTTATATCTAATTTTATTTGACATAAATTATATTTAAAAGGTTGAGGATTCTTATGAGATAAGAATCTATCTTCTTAAGTTGATAGGATTCCTAATATGTGTCAGGATAGTGTTTATATAAAGGGTGGTCTCTATGGTTTCAAAGAATAAATTTTTGATCAACAAAACTCTCTCTCTCTCCATCTCCACACCTCCTCTCATCATTTTCTTCCTTTTCACATCCAAAAGTTGGGTGCTCTCTCTTCCACATACCTAGAAGAAGTTCTGATGACTTAGAGATCAAGGATCGAGGAGAAGAAGAAGAAGGCTGTAGATCAAGAAGTTGATCTCACAGTTCAGATCAAAGGAGTTGATCAAAGTCTTCAAGGTCAAGATTCTTCTTGAGAAGAAGAATCTCATATTAGAAGACAAAAATTTGAGATCGATCCTGGTGGATACCCGTAGAGGCCGAACATATGTGCGGCTCAACCTTCTACGAATCTGAGATCATCAATAGTGGTGAATTTCTACCCACGCAAAGGTAATGAGATCTGATCTCATAATTTTTTTTTTAAATTTTAGATTGATAATATGTGCTTTTTTTAGGCTTGGATATGTTTATATCTGGTATCTAGCATGTAGGATTAAAGGGTTTAAACCGTTTTATTTTTTGCTGCCTGTTTTCAAAGTTTTGAAATCTACACATGTTGTCTATCCAATTTTCTAACAGTGGTATTAGAGTCATAAGTTTTGAAAATATATATGATTTGATTTTTAGACTAGATCTAAAAGTTTTAATGATTTAAAATTAATTTTGTGCTGATATAAGGTTGTCCTGGTATAGGGTTTACCCCCTATACTGCAAAGGTTGTCCTAGCACAAGATTGATGGATTTTGAAAAATTATTTTTAAAATAATTAAATCAAATCTTTTAGATCTAAAAATTAATATATGTGATATGTTTAATTTATATTTAGATCTAAAATTAGAATGATTAAAAGCTCACATCAAACTGATATAAGGTTGTCCTGATATAGAATTTACCTCCTATATTGTAAAGGTTGTCCTAGTTTGATGTGAATCAATTTTTGAAAAGATATTTTCAAAATATTTTGATCATTATTTTATATCTAATTTTATACATATTTGATATGTGTAAATTTAGTTTTAGATCTAAAATTAATATATATGTGATGTATATTTGATTTAGATCTGAAACTACATATATTCGATATATGAAACTAGATTTAGATCTGAAATAGTTTCAAGATCATAAGCTATTAATTGCATGCAATGAAACATAACCTAAAAATTATTTTTAGATTTGAAATTATGTTGTTGCATGTGGGTATGGGTTGAACAAATTAGGTCTAAGTGAATAAACTACAATTAGCATCTAATTGATTAGATTAGGCTAGAACCCATTTTTGATTTTGAGCAGTTGATCGAACCTAATCAATGGATGATTAGGATTAGATCAAAGGGGCTCAAAATTGAATTTAGTTGTAGTTGGTCGCATCGATTTATATTTTGATGTGAGTTGGTTGACTTAAGATCAAATTTGGCTCAGTGGTTCGAGCCTGTCTCAATAGGTTAATCTAATTGATTCTAATCAACCAATTTGGTGTCTAAGACAAGTATTTTGATGATGGTTATTTAATTGATTTCATTATCTGACCTGATCAATTTTGATTGGTGTCTAAAGAAAGCAATGGAGGGACCCCCATGCATCTTAACTTATCTGGCCATCTTGGGAGATTTAGTTTCATGTTAGGTCACTTGTTGACTCAAGTTCACCCATGCCAACTAGGATGGTTAGACATATTGATGTGCTGACCTAATTTAATCAGTCCGATATCAGATCTACTAATTTAGAAGAAACCTAAACTCAAATCTCCTCATTAAATATTAAGTCTAGAGGTCTTCCATCATTGTAGAGATACAGATACCTTACTGATGTTGATCATTCTTGGCTAGTTACAGTAGTTCGGTTGCATCAGAAAGGTACAACCACTCTATTGATATTTGATATCCTAGAATAGAGATAGGGTTGGGCGTAATAACTATTAGGTGAGGATCCCAATGATGGCTTTGCATCCACTGGTGAACGATGGGTCTGACTTAACTAAGAAATGTGCCAATAACTGTTAGGTGAGGCCACAGGACTTAGAGACCAAGTCCACTACATCTTGCTTAGTGAAGCAATGGACAAAGTGTTGTCTACTTATCGATCTGTACTCACCAATAACTATTAGGTGAGATGTGTATAGACTAATGGGACTGCAGTATCCACTTGAAATCGATTACGTATAGATTTTCATTTCTCCATCCGATGAATGTGGGAGATTCGAGAAAATAGTGGGAGTCTTTGTTTGTTTTTAAAACTTTTAGAATAAATATTTTTATAAGTATAAAATCTAACTAGAAATTATTCTCTCTACATATAACCATGTCGAGTTCAAACCCCTCTGTCTGAATCTTTGATACAAATAGGTTGACCGGCATCAATTACAAAGATTGGCTTTGAAATTTGAGAATTGTTCTCAATTATGAAAAACTCACCCATATCCTCGAGCAGCAAGCGCCTACGTTATCTGTTCGTCCATCCGCTGATCAACGAGCTGCATTTGAAAAGTGGATGGATGAAGATAACAAGATGAAGTGCTATATCTTAGCATCCATGTCCAATGATCTTCAACAATAGCATGAAGACATAAGGACTGTCAGGGAGATGCTAATTCACCTACAAGAGTTGTATGGTGAATAGAGTAGCACAACTCGCTTTGAGATCTTTTGGAGACTTTTCAGAGCGAAGATGCGTGATGGGCAGTCTATCAATGATCATTGTTTGACAATGATCAAGGATATAGAGAAGCTTCAGAAGCTCAGTATGAATATGGACAAAAAATTATAGGTGGATCTGATCCTCCAGTCTCTTCCTGATTCGTATGGGTAGTTCATCATGAACTACCATATGAATAAGATTGATGCTACTTTGCCAGAGTTATTGAATATGCTGGTGATTGTAGAGGGCACCTTGAAAAATTTAAGGGGCATAGTTCTGGCTGTGGAGTGGGCTTCCTCCAAAAGGAAGTCTTCTTTCAAGAAGAAGAAAAAGCCTGCAAAGTAGCAAAAGAACGAGGCCAAGCCCAAGAAATAGTTTTTGATGAAGGTTGACAACAAAGAAAAATATTTTTATTGTAATGTCGAAGGCCACTGGAGAAGGAACTATCCGGCCTACCTGATGACTGTTAAGAGCAGGAAGAATGATAGGCCTTCTGAAGGTACGTCTGAGTTGCTCATTATTGAAACTAATCTAACAATTTCTTCTTCTTCTAGTTAGGTTCTTGATTCTGGTTCAAGTGCTTATTTGTGCACTTCAATGTAGGATCTTGAAGAAGTTAGGGGGCTGAGGGAAGGTGAGATCACTCTTTAAGTCGGTAATGGAGCAAGGATTGCTGCTGTGGCCGTTGAGATCTACCCTCTGTGACTATCGTTAGGATTTAGTTTGCTTTTGAAAAACTATTTCTATGTACTTATAGCTAGTAGAAATTTGATTTCTATCTCTATGCTGGCACAGGATAATTATAATTTTTATTTCAATAAAGATATGTTTTATATTTATTTTGAAAATAAACTTGTGGCACGTGCTTTATTGATGAACGTCATTACCATTTGCATACGGATGCAAGTGTAAACATTAACGAGTAAATAGTAAATACCATAGTGTCTAAGAGATCTAGGGATAGGATCTGCCAAAAGTATCTGTGGCACCTTAGGCTAGGCCATATTAGAGAAGACAGACTCATCAAACTGGCGAAAGATGGTCTTCTTGGACCATTGACTTCTGAGACTTATCCAATTTGTGAATCCTGTCTTCAAGAAAAAATGACCAAGCTGCTCTTTGTGGGACAAGAAGAAAGGGCCATTGAGATATTAGCTCGGGTACACACTAACGCATGTGGTCCATTTGATGTACAAGCCAAGGGTGGCTATATCTACTTCATAACCTTTACTGATGATTAATCACGGTATGGGTTCGTGTATCTGCTGCACTGAAAGTCTGAAGCCTTTGAAGAGTTTATAGAATTCAGACATGAAGTAGAAAAATAGATCGAAAAACCCATAAAGGTTTTTCGATCAGATCGAGAAGGAGAATACCTTAGTGAGAAATTTTGAGTCTATCTTAAGGACAATGGCATAGTCTCATAGTGGACACCTCCAGGGATACCTCAGCTCAACGGGGTATCCAAAAGGAAGAATCAGATCCTATTAGATATGGTCTGATCAATGATGAGCTTCACAAACCTTTCTGATTTTTTTTGGGGACATGCTTTGCTTTCTGCAATTCATTTCTTGAATCGGGTTCCCTCTAAATCCATTCCTACCACACTATATGAATTATGGCATGGTAAGAAGCCAACTCTTGGATACCTCAAGATTTGGAGATGTCCGACCCATGTCAAATGACAGCAGGCGGACAAGTTAGAGGCTAGGTCCTTTAGGACTCATTTTATAGGATATTCTAAGAAAACCATAGGATACTACTTCAATCTTTCTGAGGATCACAATGTGATTATGAGTCGCCATGCCGTCTTCTTAGAAAAAAGAGTTTATCCAAGATGGAGGCAGTGGGAGGAAGATTAAGCTTGAAGAGAAAGTCTCTGAAGAGCATCAAGTCCAAAGATCTGAATCCAATAATGAGCCAGTAGATATAATACCTCCTCTACCTCGTAAATCAAGTAGGGTCTCCCATCCTCCTAAAAGATACTTAGCTATTCTTACAGAAGATTTAGAGAAAGCATTCTTTGTGAGAGATAGGGATATTAGGAATGATCCCAAAACCTACGATGAGGCAATGTTAGATATAGACTCTGAGAAATAGATGGATGTGAGGAAGTCAAAAATTGACTCCATACATTCCAACCAGGTTTGGTCCTTAGTAGATCCACCTGAACATATTGTACCTATTGGGTGTAAATGAATTTATAAAAGAAAGATTGGGTCGGATGGTAAGGTAGAGACCTATAAGGCAAGGCTAGTCACAAAAGATTATAGTCAATGTGAAGGCATCGACTATTATGAAACCTTTTTGCCCATAGCTATGCTGAAATTCATCCGTACTCTACTTGCCATAATAGCTTTTCATGATTATAAAATCTAGTAGATGGATGTGAAGACTACCTTCCTAAATGGATATCTTGAGGAAGATATCTATATGGAGTAGCCTCTGAGTTTCACATCCAGTGATAGTGATCACAAGGTCTGTAAGCTGCAAAGGTCTATATATGGAGTCAAGGAAGTATCTCGGAGTTGGAACACTCGCTTCAATGATGTGATCAAAATATTTGATTTCATCAAAAATAAAGAGGAGCCGTGTGTGTACAAAAATTTAGTGAGAGCGCTGTCATATTCCTCATATTGTATGTGGATGACATCCTCCTGATTGAGAATGATATTCCTATGCTGACGTCGGTCAAAGTATGGTTGTTGAAAGACTTCACCATGAAAGACCTAGGAGAAGCTTCCTACATTCTTGGTATAAAGGTCTGTAGAGATAGATCCAAGAGAATGATCGGACTCTCACAGCATATGTACATAGAGGAGGTGCTAAAGAGGTTCAGCATGAAAAACTCCAAGAGAGGTCTTTTGCCCCTTAGACATGGCATTCATCTCTCCAAGAAGATGTACCCTGACATACCTGAGGAGATCCAGTGCATGAGCAAGATCCCTTATACTTCGATAATAGGGAGTCTAATGTATGCCATGTTGTGTACATGCCCAGATATAATACTTGCCGTGAGTGTCACAAGTAGATATCAGGCGAATCCAGATGAAGAACATTGAATTGCTGTTAAAAATATCCTTAAGTACTTGAGAAGGATTAAAGATTTGATGTTGGTCTTTGGTGGAAGATCGGAGCTAAAAGTTGAGGGATACACTGATTCAGACTTTATGACTGATGTCGATGATAGAAAGTCTACATCGGGGTGTATCTTTTTGTATAATGATGGTACAGTTAGTTGAAAGAGTTTCAAGCAGCCGATCATTGCAGATTCGATCATGAAAATCGAGTACATCGCCGCCTTTGAAGCTACTAAGGAAGCCTTTTGGTTCAAAAAGTTCATTGCGGAACTGGGTGTTTTGCCTTCAGATACCATTGCACTACACTGCGACAATAACGACGCCATAGCTCTCGCTAAGGAGCTCAAGTCTCATCAGAAGTCCAAGTACATAGAGTGGTGATTTCACATCATACGTGAATACCTCAAGAAGAAGTTTGTCGAGATCAGACAGTTGACTCAGTGCTAAATATGGCGGACTCGCTGACTAAGCCTCTCAGCCAGCAGAAGATCGAAGCTTATCTTGAGAAAATAGATCTTAGGTATATAGCCAATTGGCTTTAGGTCAAGTGGGAGTTTGTTAGATTTGTGTCCGAGAAGTCAATTGTTGGCTGACACATTATATAATTCTTGAGTCTATACTTGTACTTATAATTTTTTATTATCAATAAAGAGTTTTTTCATTTCAATCATGTTCATGTGTCTATGATTTATCTTAGAAATTAACTAAGATGATTTTTGTATATTCTTAAAGAGTTAAGAATTTGAGATATACATTAATTAGTGGTTAATTTTTAAATACTTTCGATTAAAGGATCATCACGGAGGACCGCGATCAATCTATTTGAGATCGGTGCACGGTTCACCTCTCTTGTGGGTCGATGTGTCTCGGGTCTGTGGTATAGAGACACTGGGATGAAGGTGCAGGTGGTTGTTAGAGAACAACTTGTACTGAATGTGATCAATATGAGAACCACATGGATGTCTACTCACTCGTCAGTGGTCTTCTCGATGCTATAGTGATGTGAGTGGTCCTTTGACCTACGGTGTTATTGGCTATTCGCAGTGAGGCTACTGGGTTTAACTGTACATTCTCTTAGTCCCTAGCCATTCAGATCCTTGTTGTATATGTTGGCTTCAGTAGATTCAGGTTTGCTGTTTTGAGTAGGATACACCTAGAAGGGATCTATCGATCTTGATAGAAAAAGAAAAGTTCTATGTGATTTGTAAGACTGAGTTTAGAAAGTCTTTAGCCAAAGCAAGTGTGAATACAAAAAAAGAGTTTCTATGGGATTCACAAATGAACTCGAGTCGAGCCAATTTAGTATATGACTGACGATGGGATCTGACGAGCTCTTTATGACCTCCATCAAGTCGGGACTCACAATAGAAGGACTGAATCATACGATAACTGTACCTAAAGATTCATACTTTCATCCTATTGGATTATCACTATATACTGCTAGGTGTCACTGATGGATTGTGAGACTCATCGAGCATTATCTTGATGATCGATGGCCCTCAAAGGGTAGAATTGAAAATATTCCAATCCATCGAAAAGAGTTTCGATGATATTGTGATAGAGATTGTTAGATGTGTGCCCTAGATGCTAGATTGGCTGACACATTCCTGTACAAATATATGGGCAAATTTATAATTTTGACTATAAATAAATAAAAAAGTTATTCTACTATCACATTATGTACATTATGTCTGTGATACATCCTTTGAGTTAGTAGGAATGTTAATTCATATTTTCAAGTGTTGAAAATTTAAGGCATGAATTTACATAACTAACTCATAAACAGCTCCTGACTATAAGATCATCACGAGGATGGTGATCGATCCGAAAGATTGGTGTACGATCGTTTTCTTAGGATAGATGTGTCTTGAGTCTACAGTGTGGAGACACCAGAGCGAGAGTACAGATATTCGTTGAGAATGAAAGTACTGAGCGTGACCATCACGAGCAGTCATAAAGAAGTCTACCTTCTCGTCGATGACTAGCTTGATACTGCAGCTGTGTGTCTAGTTCTTTGACCTGAGGTACATCAACAGTTCACCTTGAGTATGTTATAGTTTGACTATACCATAACTCGATCTCCTAGCCATTCAGAACTCTGAGGTGTATGTTGGCTGTAGCATATTCATTGTAGGAACCAGATCGCACCAAGAAGGGATCCAACCTCGGTAGATGAGAGAAGTAGTCCTATGATGATCGAAAGATCGAGTCCTTAAACCCATGGCCATGGTAGAATGAAATAATGGAAAAGAGTTTTTCATTGGGATTTCACATCGGACTCGGATCGATCAATTGATTCATATGACTAATGTTGGGTTTGACGAGTTCACCTTAACCGTAATTCAATCGGGACTCATGATAGAAGAACTCAATCACACAGGTAGCTACACCGAGAGGTTCATCTTTATTTCTGATGGGTTGCCATCATATACTGCTAGGTATCACTGGTGGATTTTGAGAGCAATTAGAATAATCTTGATGATCGATCATTCTAATTGTCTGAATCAGAAGAGTTTTGGTCCATCGAAAGGAGTTTCGATGATGTCGATGATGAGATCATGACATATCTCATTACCATACAAAAATGAATCTAACTGGATCACACAAACAAGAGTTAGGGTCTGGATGTCATCAATCAAGCTAGCCCAGTTCGATTGATTTGGATTAGATCCAATTAGGTTCAAGAAAATCATGCTAGCACACGATTGAGCCTAACTTTCTCCTTGTGCAATCTTTTTCATCTCGACTGAGCCAAATGTGATTTGACTCACCCAGAGAATCTTGAGAAAGTTTCTCTCAGTCTGACTAGAGCCAGTCCAGCTCAAAAAAGTCTTATCTTAATTCATGAGATGAATTTAAGACAACACCTGTCAATTTCTGTCACCTGCTATTTTCATTTTAGGACATCAGTCAAATGTTGACTTATGGATCTTAAACTGAAGGCCACTTGGCAAGAGGTCATTGGAGAGTTTTTGTGGAGTGTCTACCTACTAAATTAGACCTCAAAGTAGGTGCCAAGATCAGATTGGGCGTGCACCCCAAGTGGATAAGGATAGAGTCCCATGAGATGAGGACTCTATGCCTTGATCGACTCAAACTGTTGGGCGTCAATCTCACTGTGTTTATCTAGTGTTGGTGCCAACAGTAGGAGGTTTTGATGGGATTCTTATCTGATATGATCAGATGATATCACTCCATCAATCAAAATTTTTTCAGAATTAATTGAAATTTTTTGATTGGTCGAATGATGTGGCACTGCATGGCGCAGCAGGGTCTATTTAAACCCTGTCTGCGCCTAGGGTTTAGAGATTCTGCTCAATACCCAGCAAAATTGAGATTCTCCTCCACTTCACCACATCTTCTCTGCTCCTCTCTCTCCCCTCTTCATGTCCAAGAAGTTGGACATCCATCTGGCGCTTGTCCAGGGCATGGTGGCTCTCTGAACAGAAGGCTATAGGGATTTGTCGAGAAGCTGCTGCTCCAGCTTCAAAAGATCTTTTGAAGATCTTTCAAATCAGATCCAGATCTGATTTTTGGAGTAAAGATTTGCAAGGAGAAGATGATCTAGATTATACTTGAGTGTATATCGGTAGAGGCCAGGTGACTGCGTGGCCTTTTTTGAACCTCGGGCATTGCTGCGATCATCTACAGGGTAATCTAGTTACCCTAGAGGTATTCCTCTAATCCTCAAGTTTTAGATTTAATTTTAGATTAAATATTAGATAATAAAAATTAAATATAATATACCTTAGATCTAAAATAAAGTAAGATAATTTTTTTTTAAAATATTTTGCCCCAGATCTCATTAGATCTAGAAGATCCAACAAGAAAAAAGGCGATTTTTCCTTCAACTGGTATCAGAGCCAAGTTGGTGGCTCTGTTTCAGATCTAATTTAAATCTAATTTTTATTTTTATTTATCTGATATTAATAGATTTTAGATATCACATCAGATATGATATGATCTGAAATCAAAAAAATTTAAAATTAAATCTAAGTAGATCTAACATGTATGAGATGCATGACTAGACTAGGAATAGTTTAAACTATAAATAGTCTTGAAGTTTTATGTTTTAATATGATTAAAATATAAATTAGATCTAATTTATTCTCTAATTTTTTGATGTTATAAATATTATATTCAGATCAAAAAAAAAAAAAATTAATTCATAAGATTGATCTGCTGCATGCCTAGACCAGTTGTAGAATTGTTCTAGTAACTATCTAGAATATATTTTATATTGAATAGTTCAATTTAAATCTTATTTTTCAGATGTTACATATGATGTGTTGGGTATAAAATACCCCCAGCCGAAGTTCATAAGAGGCCAACTCTCCCGAGATCCCTCCGACTTTGTGCGGCATCTTTTTTGGATTTCTCCGATAGCCGAATTTCCATAATGACGATCGAACTCCTCCGACGGGCGAGCTCCTATTGAACCCTCCGGACTTCTCCAATGGCAAGCTCCTTCGACCATCCATCAGACTGCTTCAAGTGCCCTCCGGGCTCCATTATCAGCCGACCTCTCGCGGCGATCGACTGATCTCTGAATCTCTTCAGACTTCTCCCGACCACGATCGACCCTAGTCTGAACTTCCTCCAGACTTTGTCAATGGCCGAACTTCCCCAATGGCAGATCCCCATAGCGATCGGGCTTCATCTACATTTCTATAGCGGCCGACCGCCTTTTGGATTTCGCCCGGGCTCCTGAGAGAGCCGGGTTTCTGCCCCAAACTTTCATTGCAGGTGGGTTTCGTCCGAACTTCTACAACGAACAGGCTCCGCTAGTGGGATCTCTACTTTGAACTCCTACCATAAATGGTCTACTCCAAGCTTCTATTACAAGCGACCTATTCTGAATTTTTACTATGAACGGTCTACTCCGAACTCCTACAACGGGCTGTCTACCCCAAACATCTACTATAAGTAAATTTCATTCGAGCCTCTACTATGAACAAAATTTTTCCAAACATCTGTTATAGGTAGACCTCAGTCGAGCTACTCCGTGGCAAGGGGATTTCGGACGAACTTCTACAATGGGACACTACTCCAATTTTCCACGACGACTGGTCCTCGCCCAAGCTCCTACAACAAACGGCCCCCTCTCGACCACTCGCGAGAACCGGATCCCGTCCGAACTTTTCCAGCAGATAGATTCCGGACGAGCTTCTACGACGGACGAGCTACAGCAGCTGGGTCCCTGCAATGGCCGATCGCCCCGATATCTGCCGACCTCCCCAACTCTATCCGAAGTCCATTGCCGACCGACCTCCTATCGGGCTCCCCATAAAATCGGGCTTCCCCAGCGAACGATCTTTGGATGAGCCTCCACATCAGATAAATTCCTGACGGACTCCCCTAGCGATCGGACTTCCCTGGACTCCGCCAACAGAAAATCTCCATCCGAGCTCCTGTGGCAGGTGACCCCCGCCTGAAACATCGGCGACCTCGGGACATCCGAGCCTCTCCCAAAACGACGATGTGAAGAGCCCTTCTGCTCCATTAGGCATCCCAGCCGAGCTTCAACCGACGGATCCGAACTCTCTAACAAGCCACGACAAGAGCCACCACCCTGCTCCACTCTCTGCAATGCATTCCACGCAGCTCCACCACTCTCTATCAAGTCACGATAACGGACACCACTTCACTCTCCGCAGCGAGCTCCACGTGGCCTTGGGCGACCTCTGACGCCACTACTCTCCATAACAAACTCTGCACATCTCTGAACGGCCCACTTCCAGACGGTTACATACGTCGCTATCAGCCAGTTACGCTCTCGGTCTATAAATAAGGACCCCCCCAGATACATTTGTCTCTAAGCTCTAATTTCTATCTCAAAACTCTGCTAAAATTTTCATTCGAGCACTTCATTTTTGTTGAAGCAGAGAACTGACTTGAGCATCGGAGGGTCTTGCCGGATTACCCCCAACTCTGGTTTAGACTTTTTTTGCAGGTCTCGACGGTGACCGCAACTCCCTCAACTCCAGCTTCTCCGACACCGATGGATTTTTGCACCAATAGAATTGGTGCTAGAGGAAGGGGCGTGTCTTTGCAGTACCCTTGTTCTTAAAGGAGTGCTCAACGGGAACGATTCCAGTAATCTTCTCCAACATTCTCTTCTCCTTCTTCTCCTAGATCCTCACCTGATGCCTCCCCGTAGAGCATCCACCAAGTGATCCACGGCCTCCGTGGCTAGATCTCAAGCTCCATCCTCACCCTCAATTTTCCAGGCCCTTCCCCCTCCTCCGGCAACAGTGGTCGACAGATCCATCCGACGTCGGCCTAAAGGTAGGGAGAATCGGCTTCCAATTGGGATCGTCTGCACCATCTCTGGAGGGCCCCAGAAGGGAGCGGCCAGCGAATCGACCGGACCGCCCAAGCGGCAAAGGACTGAAGGACCCATAACCTTTACTGAAGAAGATGCCTGAGAGGTCCAGTTCCCCCATAACGATGTGGTTGTAGTTTCTTTAAATATTGCTGATTATGATGTATGCCGCATCCTCGTTGATAGTGGAAGCTCGGCTGATATTTTATTTTACGATGCCTTCTCAAAAATGTCCATCCCGGACGGTCGTTTAGGGCCGATTGGCTCCCCTTTAGTAGGGTTTACCGGCGATGCTATCCCGATGGAGGGAGTAATAACTTTGACCGTAGTTACAGGTCGATATCCAAGACAATCTAGGACTCTGGTGGATTTCCTGGTGGTGAAGGCACCATCAGCCTACAACGCAATCCTCGACCGACCTGGCCTTAATGCCCTCCGGGCTGTGGTGTCAACCTACCATCTGAAATTGAAATTCTCTACTAACCAGGGGGTCGGAGAAGTCAGGGGAGATCAAGCCCTGGCAAGGCACTGCTACAATATAGCCCTGCAAAGAAGTGGTCAGCCTGACCCCTATCCGGTTGATGGATAAGACACCCGCGATGATCTGACAGAAGAGCGGGGCGGGCCAATGGAAGATCTTGTCTCAATTCCTTTGAATGATGGGAACGAGGAACACATGGTGAAGATCGGCTCCAACTTGGGGAAAGAGGTGCGGATGCAGCTTATTAATTTTCTGTGAAAGAATGTGGATGTTTTTGCTTGGATTCCGATGGACATGCCAGGGATCGATGCTGAAGTTATGCAGCACCGTCTGGTCGTCGATCCCAAGCACCGGCCGACAAAGGAAAAAGTTTGAAGTCATGCACCGGAGAGACATGTGGCAATAGCCGAGGAGGTTGATAAACTCCTAAAGGCAGGGTTTATCAGAGAGGTCAACTATCCGACCTGGGTTTCCAATGTGGTCTTGGTTAAGAAGGCGAACGGCAAATGGAGAATGTGTATAGACTTCAAAAAACTGAATAAAGCTTGCCCGAAGGACAGTTACCCTCTGCCCAGAATCGACCAACTAGTAGATGCAACCACGGGCCACGAGCTTCTCACCTTCATAGATGCATTCTCCGACTATAATCAGATTAGGATGGCACCAAAGGACGAAGAGAAAACTGCTTTTATAACTAACCATGGCCTTTATTATTACAGGATCATGCCTTTTGGCCTCAAAAATGTAGGGACGATATATCAGCGGCTAGTGAATAAGATCTTCAAAGAGCAGATCGACCGCAACATGGAGGTCTACATGGATGACATGCTCGTAAAGAGCAGATCCTCGATGAACCACGTCGTCGACCTTGAGGAGACCTTCAGCGCCCTTCAAAAATACAAGATAAAGCTGAACCCAGCCAAATGCACTTTTGGAGTAACCTCAGGAAAATTCCTGGGCTTCATGGTATCGGGGTGCGGGATTGAGGCAAATTCGGAAAGGATTCACGCCATCCAGGAGATGACCGTCCCGAGGTCGATAAAGGAGGTTCAGCACCTCACCGGGAGAGTAGCAGCTCTAAATCACTTCATCTCAAGATCGGCCGAGCAATGCTTACCTTTCTTTCAGACCCTCAAGCAGCCCAAGAACTTCTGTTGGACCATTAGATGTCAGCAGGCGTTCGAGGAGCTGAAGACCTACCTCGGCTCATCACCATTATTGGCAAAGCCTGAACCTGGAGAGGAATTGTTCCTATACCTGGTGGTTTCTCCTGTGGTCCTCACTGCAGTTCTGATTAAGGAAGAAGCGAAAGTTCAATGGCCGATCTACTACATAAGCCGAGTATTGAGAGACACTGAAACCAGGTATACTAAGTTAGAGAAACTAACTTATACCTTGTTGATTGTAGCCCGAAGGCTCTGACCTTACTTTCAAGGACACACCATAATGCTGCTCGCCGACCAGCCGATCAAGGCGGTCCTGCATCGAGCGGATGCCTCCGAAAGAATTGCAAAATGGGCGATCGAGCTCACGGAGTTCGACATCAACTATTGACCTCGACAGTGATCAAAGTCCAGATATTAGCAGACTTCGTGGTGGAATGCACTATCCCAGAGGAGGCCAAACTTGGACAAGATGAAGCTGATAATCCCAGACTCCGACCGAACTTCCCTGAGGAAAGAGCCGATCTCCCTGATGGTTCTTGGGCCCTCTACGTGGATGGTTCCTCCAACATGTCAGGCGCAGGGGCAGACCTGATTTTGGTCAATCCAGATGGGATTGTCATGGAGTATGCACTGTGCTTCGAGTTCCCCACAACAAATAATGGAGCAGAATATGAAGCTCTGATTGTGGGACAAAAGGTTGCCAAAGAATTAGAAGTAGATCGGCTTCAAGCCTACAGTGATTCTCAATTAGTGGTAGGACAGGTCAGTGGAAATTATGAGGCTCGAAAGGATAGTATGGCTAGATATCTCGAGAGGGTAAGGAAGATCATCCCTACCTTCGGTAGCTTCGACATCAGGCAGATCCTGAGGTCGGAGAATGCTAGGTCCGACCTTCTCTCCAAGTTGGCTACATTGGCTTCGGCCGAACTACCTAAGGAAGTCTTCTTCGAGGTTCTGAAGTGCCCAAGCACGGAAGAATTGTGGTTTATGATGGAAATCAGCTATGAACCTAGCTGGATCAACCCGCTAGTTGTGTACCTCAAGGATGGGGTTCTTCCTCCTGATGCAAAAGAGGCTCGAAAGCTTAAGAACCAGACCTCCCGATATATCCTCTACGAAGGCAGGCTACACAAGAGGTCGTACTCCTTGCCCCTTTTGAAATGTCTCCGACCTTTCGAAGCCGACTTTGCCTTAAGAGAGGTGCATGAGGGAGTCTGTGGAAATCACCTGCGGGCCAGATCTTTATCCCATAAGCTACTTTGACAAGGTTATTACTGGCCTACCATGAACCATGACTCCGTCGAATATGTCCGAAGATGTGATCGATGTCAGAGATATGCCAATGTATAAAGGCAACCTACCTCCGAACTTACACCATTGAGTGCCCCATGGTCGTTCGCGCAATGGGGGATAGATATCCTCGGACCTTTCCCCATGGCATTGGGGCAGCGGAAGTTCCTCCTGGTGGCAATAGATTATTTCACCAAGTGGGTCGAAGCTGAACCTTTGGCAAAAATCACGGAAGCTAAAGTACAGGACTTCGTCTGGAAGTCGATTGTCTGTAGGTTTGGCTTACCCAGAACCCTCATTACTGATAATGGGCGATAATTTGCTAGAGCAAAGTTTGTCAAATTTTGTGAGGGCCTAAACATCTCCCACAACTTCACCTCGATGGCCCATCCTCAAGCAAACGGTGAGGCCGAGGTGACTAACCGGACTCTGTTGCAAGGCATCAAAGCAAGACTTGAAAAGGCAAAAGGAACTTGGGCTGACGAGCTCTATCATGTGTTATGGGTGTAGCGGACTACTCAAAGATTGCCCACCGGGGAGACCCCTTTGCCCTAGCCTTCGGGACAGAAGCCATGATCCCAATAGAACTCAAGTTTCCATCAGCACGAGTCATGGCGTTCGATGAACAGCGCAACCCACAAGATCTCAAGGCCAACCTCGACCTGTTAGAAGAAAAGCGGGAGGTGGCTCAAGTTCGGATGGCGGCTTACAAACAGAAAGTAGCCCGCTACTACAACTCCCAGGTCAAAAGCAAGGTCTTCCAGGCGGAGGACCTGGTGCTATGGCGGGCCGCTACCTCACAACCTCAGAATCAAGGGAAACATGCCCTGAACTGGGAAGGCCCGTATGAAGTCAAGGAGGTAGTCTGACCTGAAACATACTATTTGAAAGAGCTCAGAGGAGCAGAGCTTCCGCGACCATGGAACTCAAAAAATCTACGGATGTATTACCAATAACTACATCTTAAATAAAAGTTTCATACTTGCATATTTTTCTTTTAGCATGAGTTTATAATGACAGGAAATAATTCTCCCACACAATTGAAATTAAGCTTGTTAGGAACAGGAGGAGAACCTCATCCTAATATGAGCAAAGTCGAAGGCCCGATTTCTTAAAGATCGGATGGGGGGAGAGGCCCTTACAACGGCCCTTATGTGCCCCCACGGCCTTGTTAGGAACAGGAGGAGAACCTCGTCCTAACATGAGCAAAGTCGAAGGCTCGATTTTTTAAAGATCGGATGGGGGGAGAGGCCCTTACAACGACCCTTATGTGCCCTCACAGCCTTGTTAGGAACAGGAGGAGAACCTCATCCTAACATGAGCAAAGTCGAAGGCCCAGTTTCTTAAAGATCGGATAGGAGGAGAGGCCCTTACAACGGCCCTTATGTGCCCCCACAGCTTTGTTAGGAACAGGTGGAGAACTTCGTCCTAACATAAGCAAAGTCGAAGACCCGATTTCTTAAAGATCGGATGGGGGGAGAGGCCCTTACAACGGCCCTTATGTGCCTCCACAGCCTTGTTAGGATTAAGAGGAGAACCTCATCCTAACATGAGCAAAGTCAAAGGCTCAATTTCTTAAAGATCGGATGGGGGGAGAGGCCCTTACAACGGCCCTTATGTGCCCCAGCAGCCTTGTTAGGAACAGGAGGAGAACCCCATCCTAATGCGAGCTGAAGTCGGCTGTCAGGAACA
Source organism: Elaeis guineensis (assembly GCF_000442705.2). Lineage (NCBI taxonomy): Eukaryota > Viridiplantae > Streptophyta > Magnoliopsida > Arecales > Arecaceae > Elaeis > Elaeis guineensis. Next base: position 75,147,000 of record NC_025997.2, read on the forward strand.
AGGTAAGGACCTCGTCCCGATGCAAGGAAAGACTCGGTTGATCGACAAGGAGGAAAGCTTCCCCAATGATTCCTCTACACTCTCACGACCCTGTCAAGAGCGGAGGGAAGACCCCCACCCAAACACAGAAGGAAGGAGGAAGCGAAAAGAAAAACGACGAACTACACCAGCGATAAATGAAAAACAAGCTACAGAGAACCTCATCTCAACGAGGAAGGAGATTCCTACCAAAAACCCCCAGTCTCTAAGAGGGAAGTCAACACAAGTCAAAGATAAACCGACCTCCTTGAGATAACAGAAAGTTCGGACTCCTGAGCTCGAACCTAAGGCAACAAACAAAAAGGACAAATCGACACGGCGACAATCAGGAACCACTAAACAACAACGACATCGAACAAGACAAAAGGCAAGAGAAATTCGGTAAACGACAACTTAATGCAAAAATGAACAAGGTAACGGAGAATCTCCTTTTCATTTCATAATCAAAGTATACATTATCAAGCCCCGGAGGCCAAAAAAGAAAAACTACAAGAAAGGAAAGAGAATACATAGAAGGACAAAAGTTAAGAAGAGCTCTAAAGGAGCTCGGCTTCTTCCGACTTCGAGCTCTCGATCGCAGGTCCTTATTGGAGACTACTTCAAGTCTTTGACTTCCCCTTCTAGCTCCATCTTTCTCAGCAACATCTCCCGGTACATCCAGTGAAACCGCCGACTTTTGCTTTTCACCCCGTTCTGCTCCATTTCCAAACTTTAGCTCTTCGCCCCGTTCCGCTCCATTTCCAAACTTTCGCTCTTCACCCCATTCCACTCCATTTCCAAAATCCTAACCTTAAGAAGAAGAATGCAGGATAAAGCCCAGGGAATGGCAGTGGCGGCGATGATGACCCGCTTCAAGAAGAATCGGAAGCACCCCGATGGCCACAGTAACGTCGGAGGCATGCACCACCACCACATCCTCTCCGACAAGTACCATCCCGGGTACTTCAGCAAGGTTAGCATGCGCTACTTCCACTGCCTCCGCAATAAGTTCTATCGTCTCACCGTCAACGTCGACCGCCTTCGGTCCCTCATCCCCGATGACGTCAAGAAGTTTGCCGTTGCTCGTGGCGACAACTCCACTCCCTCGATCGGTGTCACCCAATTCGGCTACTTCAAGATCCTTGGGCGAGATGCACCTGCCTACCAGCTTCTTTATTAAATCCCTGTTGTTGAAGGAATCCTTCCTCAGGCCCTCTTCGAAGCTGAAGGAGTCTTCAATGGCAGCTCGATGGTCGCTGAACTTTCTCCTCTTTTCGACCCCTGGCACCCCCTCGGGACGGACCTCTAGAACGGGAACCTCTGTGGGAGAATTCCATGAAAAGACTCGAGGAACTGAAGGCTCGGTGTCCAAAGGGACGTCAGCAGCAAGGGCAGTCTGGGCAGGTATGGCTGAGCTCGCCTCTCCCATTCTGGTCTTCTTTGCCGGCCCGGTGGTTGCGGTGCCTTTTCTCTTGTAGGCCTTGAGGCCCCTGGCCAGCAGTTGTACGGCTTCCGCACCTTTCGCATCCATGCCTACAACAAAAAGACAAGGGGAGAGGTCAAAAAAAAAAAAAAAAAAGAAAAGAAGAAAGAAGAGAAAAGGGGGAGAGAGAGAGAAGGAGAAGAAAAATCCTAAAAAATCGAAGGAAGACTGCCGATAAACTCTCGAAAGCTACACAGACGGAGCAAGAAGAAGAAGGAACCACAAAATGATGAGAGAGCAAAGAAGTTTTGAAACCAACCTGGATTGGCCCGAGGGAAGCAGGAAGGCGGCAAAAATGGTGGGAGTTGACTCAAAGAAGACCTAAGGCCGAAAAAGACGATGGAGAGGAGCGGAGCTCTCAGGAAGAAGAAGAGCACCAACTGGACTTTCAGGCGAAGTGAAGTCCCTGGAGGAGAGGAGTGGGCTTAAATAGACAACAGGGCCCGACGCAGTAATGATGGCGGATGTCCCCAGGCCGACCGCCACTGGCCACGTGTCCCACTCACCATGGTGAGCGGTTGACTGCTGACGGGGTCATTATTAGGAGGTACATAGGGGGGTGCTCCAGCGGGTATTCCGAAAAGTCTCTTCGGATCACCTAGGGCAGCGCTCCAACGGAGGTTTCCAAAAAGTCTTTAGATCGCCCAGGGCAATGCGCCAGTGGGGATTCCGAAAATTCTCTTCGGATCATTTCGATCCAAAAAGACTCCAGCACGCGCACGCAAAATGCCAAAATATCTGAGAACGGTCGCACATAAAAATCGAGGGAGCAACTTTGGCTGCAAAAATTTCTCTGTACTTCATTCGAAACTCAAACTCAAAAGTAGGGGGACTGGTGTTGGGTATTAAATACCCCCAACCGAAGTTCATAAGAGGCCAACTCTCCCGAGATCCCTCCGACTTTGTGCGGCATCTTTTCCGGATTTCTCTGGCAGCCGAATTTCCACAATGACGATCGAACTCCTCCGACGGGCGAGCTCCTATTGAACCCTCTGGACTTCTCCAATGGCAAGCTCCTTCGATCGTCCATCGGACTGCTTCAAGTGCCCTCCGGGCTCCATTATCAGCCAACCTCTCGTGGCGATCGACTGATCTCTGAATCTCTTCAGACTTCTCCCGACCACGATCGACTCTAGTTCGAACTTCCTCTGAACTTCGTCAATGGCCGAACTTCCCCAATGGCAGATCCCCATAGTGATCGAGCTTCATCTACATTTCTACAGCAGCCGACCGCCTTCTGGATTTCGCCCGGGCTCCTGAGAGAGCCGGGTTTCTGCCCCGAACTTTCATTGCAGGTGGGTTTCGTCCGAACTTCTACAATGAATAGGCTCCACTAGCGAGATCTCTACTTCGAACTCCTACCACAAATGGTCTACTCCGAGCTTCTATTACAAGCGACCTACTCTGAATTTCTACTACGAATGGTCTACTCTGAACTCCTACAGTGGGCTGTCTACCCCAAACGTCTACTGTAAGCAAATCCCATTCGAGCCCCTACTATGAACAAAATTTTTTCGAACTTCTGTTACAGATAGACCTCAGCCGAGCTACTCCATGGTAAGGAGATTCTAGATGACCATCTGCAATGGGACACTACTCCAATTTTTCATGACGACTGGTCCTCGCCCGAGCTCCTACAACAAACGGCCCCCTTTCAACCACTCGTGAGAATCGGATCCCATTCGAACTCCTCCAGCGGATAGATTCCAGACGAGCTTCTACGACGGATGAGCTCCAGCAGCTGGGTCCCTGCGATGGCCGATCGCCCCCGATGTCTGTCGAGCCTCCCCAGCACTATCCAAAGTCCATCACCGACCGTCCTCCTACCGGGCTCCCCATAAAATCAGGCTTCTCCAGCGGACGATCTTCGAATGAGCCTTCACATCAGATAAATCCCAGACGGACTCCCCTAGTGATCGGACTTCCCTGGACTCTGCCAATAGAAAATCTCCATCCGAGCTCCTATGGTAGGTGACCCCCGCCTGAAATGTCGGCGACCTCGGGACATCCGAGCCACTCCCAAAATGATGATGTGAAGAGCCCTTCTGCTCTATCAGGCATCCCAACCGAGCTTCAACCGACGGATCCAAACTCTCTGACAAGCCACGACAAGAGCCGCCACCTACTCCACTCTCTGCAATGGATTTCACATAGCTCCACCACTCTCTGGCAAGTCATGACAACGGACATCACTTCACTCTTCGCAGCGAGCTCCACGTAGCCCTGGGCGACCTCTGACGCCACTACTCTCCGTAACAAACTCCGCACGTCTCTGAACGGCCCACTTCCAAATGGTTACATACATCGCTATCAGCTAGTTACGCTCTCGGTCTATAAATAAAGATCCCCCCCAGATACGTTTCTCTCTAAGCTCTAATTTCTATCTCAAAACTCTGCTAAAATTCTCATTCGAGCACTCTATTTTTGTTGAGGCAGAGAACTGACTTGAGCATCGAAGGATCTTGTCGGAGCACCCCCAACTCCGGTTTAGACTTTCTTTGCAGGTTTCGGTGGCGACCGCGACTCCCTCAACTCCAGCTTCTCCGACATCGGTGGATTTTTGCACCAATATGATGTATTAGATTTGAAAGCATGATAATTAGATCAGATTTTAATACATGAGATGTATGCAAAGCATGTATAAGTTAGATCTGAAATTATATATGTGATATGTAACTTAGATCTAACTAGTTTTATAGTTAAATCAATATATCTGATTAAGGTGTTCCTTATGGCTGTCCGATCATAAGAATAAAGTAGGGTTTAAGACCCTTTCCTCCCATTCAATGGGGTGTTCTTATGGTGTGTAGGGGTGCGCGCATTCATCCTTAATCAAAAATCAAACATACTTTTCTGCAAAATCCTAGATCCTGAAACTCTAAGATTTATTTTACATATTTTATTTATGAACCCAAGACTTAATTAATGAATTAAACTTATGAAATAAAATTAGGTCTAAAATTGAGAATTTTAAATCTAAGTTATTTTCATAAAATTGGGTTCGGGCTTGGGTAGCTCAATTAGGTCTAGCGGTTGATCAAACCGAATCAAAAGTTGGTTAAGTGGGATAATGAATGTTAATAATTGACCAGTCTAATAGGATTAAGTCTAGGTCAAGGTCGAATCACATTTAGATGTGACTCGATCAAGTTAAGACCTAATTTGGCTCAGTGGTTAGAGCCTAGATTATAGACTAACCCAATTGGTTCTAGTTCGACAATTTAGTATCTAAGGTAAGTTGAGAAAATACAACCGACTGGTTTTTAATTGGAAGCTACTCGACTCGAATGCGTTCTTATCAAGTTAATGGCATATCCCTTCCATCGGTCTCACTTACCTGGCCATATGTGTTGACCTAGTTCTGATTTGAGGTGACTAACAATTCGAGCTAACCCATGCCACTAGGTTAGTCATAATTGTTATGACTATGTCAAGTCAAGTTTAATGAGACCTAAATTAAATCTTTCTAAAAAAATATTAAGTCTAAGGTCTTCTACCATTGTGGATGTGCGGGCCCTTCTCGAGATTGATTATTCTCGGCTGGTTACAGTGGTTCAGTTGCACCGAAAAGATGCAACCATGTCATTAGGCATTGGATGCTACAGATTAGAGGATGGGTTGTGCTCAATATTTTGGATACAGTGAGGGACTCAATCAGGAATCTAGTTCATGCAAATGGTGGGTCTGACTTAACTAAGGATTGGAGCAATATTCTGGACATGGTGAGCTTCATGAATTAGAGATCAAGTTTTGGATGCACCATGATTAGAAAATCATTGGACAAGAGTTGTCCACTCATCGATTGACCCATCACCAATAACTATTAGGTGAGGTGATGAGCCAGTCGGTGAGACCGTACCACCCACTAAAAATCAATAATCATGGAGATTTTCACATCTCTACCTAGGGAGTGTAGGGATCTGAGAAAATAGTAGGAGCCTAATTTGCTTAAAAATGAAACCCCTAAATAAATTGGTTAAGTCTGATTACAAAATATAACTAGAAACTTTTGACTCTCTATAGGAAACATATCTGCATCCAACCCCCTGACCAAAATACTAGACACCCACAGATTGACTGGATCCAATTTCAAGGACTGGTTGAGGAACTACAGAATTATTCTGGGTTTTGAAAAACTGACTTATGTCTTGGATCAGGATTCAGCTGACATGCCAGCACGTCTGACTACTGAACAAAGAGCATCTCTGAAAAAGTGGACAGATGAAGATAACAAAGCCAGGTACTACATGTTGGGTGCAATGTCTGATGACTTGCAGCGCCAACATGAGAACATTTTGACTACCCACCAAATGTTGGCTCACCTGCAAAAGTTGTTTGGTGAACAGAGTCACACGATCAAGTATCAAGTCTGTCAAAGACCTTTTAAGGCCAAGATGCGTGATGGGCAGTCAGTCCAAGATCATTGTTTGACAATGATCAAGGATCTTGAGGAGCTTGAGAAGCTCGATATCATCTTAGATAAGAATTTTCAGATTGATGTGATCCTTCAGTCCTTATTCGATGCATATGGTCAGTTCATCATGAACTTCCATATGCATAAGATGCAGTGTACCTTGGCCGAGTTAATGAACATGCTGGTTACGGTTGAGCTTTCTATGAAGGGTTCAAAAGGCTCAGTTCTTGCTGTGGAGCGGACTTCTTCCAAGAGAAAGTCTTTTGGAAAGAAAAAGAAGTCTGCGAAGAAGCAGAAGGTGGATGGGAAGAAGAGGAAGCAGAACTGTCCTCAGTATTTGGCCACCCTAAAGAATAAGGATGGTCCTTTTGGAGGTATGCTCATTTTAGAATCTAATCTTACAGTTTCTTCTGCATCCAGTTGGGTGCTTGTCTCTGGTTCTAGTGCTCATTTGTGTACTTCTATGTAGGGTCTTGAGAAGAGCAGGAGATTGAGGGATGGAGAGATGATCCTACGCATCGAGAATAGAGCAAGAGTTACTGTCATGACCATGAGAACCTACCCTCTGCGATTACCATTAGGATTAGATTTAGTTTTAAGAGACTATTATTATGTGCCTGCAGCAAGCAGAAATTTGATTTCTGTTTCATGTTTAGCACAAGAAGGCTATGTGATTAGCTTTCATAAGGACCATTGTAATATTTTTTATGAAAATAATAGAGTTGCAGATGGTTTTTTTATTAACGATCTCTATCAGCTACATATTGATGTATCTGTATTTAATATTGAGCAAAATGTGAATACCATAGGAATTAAAAGGCCTAGAGATAGTCTAAATGATAGGTATCTATGGCACCTAAGACTAGGTCATATAGCGGAAGACAGGGTTAACAAATTAGAGAAATCTGAGCTATTGAGTTCGTAGACTTTCGAGTTATATCCAGTTTGTGAATCATGCCTTCAAGGCAAAATGACCAAGCTTCCTTTCGTGGGACATGGGGAAAGGGCCACAGACCTACTTGCCCTAGTACATACGGATGTGTGCGACCCATTTGATGTGCCAGCTAGAGGCAACTACATCTACTTCATTACCTTTACCGATGATATGTCTAGGTATGGGTATGTGTTTCTAATGAAACACAAGTCTGAAGCTTTTGAAAGGTTCAAAGAATTCAGATATGAGGTAGAAAAACAAACAGGAAAGCCCATTAACGTTCTTCGATTAGATCGAGGAGGTGAATACCTTAGTCGGGAGTTCCTAGACTATCTTAAAGACAATGGCATAGTCTCTCAATGGACTCCACCTGGAACGCCTCAACTCAATAGGGTTTCAGAATGGAGAAATCGGACCCTATTAGATATGATCCGTTCCATGATGAGCTTCACAGACCTCCCTGAGTTTCTTTGGGGACATTATCTCATGACAGCAATTTATGTATTGAATAGGGTTCCCTGTAAAATCGTTCCTACCATACCGTATGAGATATGGCATGGTAAGAAGCCAAGTCTGAATCATCTTAGAATTTGGGGTTGTCCGGCTCATGTCAAGAGACAGCAGGCGGACAAGTTAGAGTTCAGGTCTTTTAGAGCTCGATTCATAGGATATCCTAAAGAGTCATTAGGATACTATTTTTATATTTTGAAAAACCACAATGTGATTGTGAGTTGAAATGCTATTTTTCTTGAAAAATAGTTTATTCAAAATAGTGGCATCGAAAAAATAATTAAGCTCAAGGAGAATGTCTCCCAAAAGCAACGAGCTAAAGAACCTGAGGAACCTAATCAATCAAAACCAATCTTAACACAATCTCTTCCACCTCGTAGATCGACTAGGGTTTCCCGTCCTCCTGAAAGGTACTTAGGTACCATACAAGAGGAAGTAGAGAAAATGTTCCTCATGAAAAATGGGGCTCATGGTGATGATCCCAAGACCTATGATGAGGTGATATCAGATATCAACTTCGAAAAATGGTTAGAGGCAATGAGATCAGAAATTGACTCGATGCACTCAAACCAAGTCTCGACCTTGGTAGATCCACCTGAAGGTATTGTACCTATTGGGTGTAAATGGATCTTTAAGAGAAAGATAGGTGCAGATGGGAATGTGGAGACATTCAAGGCTAGGCTCGTAGCAAAAAGTTATAATCAGTGCGAAGGCATTGACTATCAGGATACCTTTTCGCTCGTAGCCAAGCTAAAATCCATCCGCACATTGCTTGCTGTTGCAGCCTATTTCGATTATGAAATATGACAGATGGACGTGAAAACGATGTTCTTAAATGGACATCTTGAGGAAGATATCTATATGGAACAGCCGCTTAGTTTCACATCCAGTGATGATGTTTACAAGATCTGCAAGCTGCAAAGATCCATTTATAGACTTAAGCAAGCATCTCGAAGTTGGAATACTCGTTTCAATGATGTGATCAAAATGTTTGGTTTCATCAAGAATGAGGAGGAACCATGTGTGTTCAAAAAAGTCAGTGGGAGTGCAGTTGTCTTCCTCGTATTGTACGTAGATGACATCCTCCTAATTGGGAATGACATTCCCATGTTGACCTCAGTCAAAGTATGGTTGTCTAAGGAGTTCTTTATGAAAGATCTAGGAGAGGCATCCTTTATACTGGGTATTAAGATCTATAGAGATAGATCAAAAAGGATGCTCGGACTTTCATAGAAGATGTACATAGAGGAGGTGCTAAAAAAGTTTAGCATGAAAAACTCCAAAAGAGGTTTATTGCCTTTTAGACATGGCATTCATCTCTCCAAGAAGATGTGCCCTAGCACACCTGAGGATATTGAACGCATGAGCAAGATCCCTTATGCTTCGGCAATAGGGAGCCTCATGTATGCCATGCTATGTACACGACCTGATATAGCCCATGCTGTGAGTGTCACAAGCAGATATTAGTCGAATCCAGGAGAAGAGCACTGGACTTCTGTGAAATGTATCCTTAAGTACTTAAGAAGGACTAAGGATATGTTTCTAGTCTTTGGAAATGGAGAACTCCAGATTCAGGAATATACAGACTCAGACTTTATGTTTGATATAGATGATCGAAAGTTGGCATCTGGGAGTCTGTTCATTTACAATGGTGGTGCAGTCAGCTAGAAGAGTTCCAAGCAGACAGTGATTGCTGATTCCACCATGGAGGCAGAGTACATTACTGCGTTGAAAGCTGCGAAGGAGGCATTCTGGTACAAAAAGTTTATCGCAGAGCTTGGAGTGATGTCATTGGATGCCATACCTCTTTACTGTGACAATAATGGTGCCATAGCCCTAGCTAAGGAGCCAAGGTCTCACCAGAAGTCCAAGCACCTCGAGTGGCGATTCCATCTGATCCGTGATTACCTTGAAAAGGGTTATGTCAAGGTCAAGAGAGTCGACTCCACAGATAATGTGGCAGACCCGCTGACTAAGCCATTGGGCCAATAGAAGATCGAAGCCCACCTTGAGAAGATGGGACTTAGATATGTAGCCAATTGGTATTAGGTCAAGTGGGAGTTTGTTAGATGTGTACCCTAGATGCCAGATCGGCTGACACATTCTCGTACAGATCTAAGGGCAAATTTATAATTTTGACTATAAATGAATAAAAAGGTTATTCTTCTATTACATTGTGTATATTGTGTCTATGATACATCCTTTGAGTTAGTGGGAATGTAAATTCATATTTTCAGGAGTTGAAAATTTAAGGCATGAATTTACATAACTAACTCATAAACAGCTCCTGACCATAGGATCATCACGAGGATGGTGATTGATCTGAAAGGTTGGTGTACGATCACTTTCTTAGGATAGATGTGTCTTGAGTCTACGGTGTGGAGACACCAAAATAAGAGTACAGGTATTCGTTGAGAATGAGAGTACTGAGTGTGACCACCTCGAGCAGTCATAAGGAAATCTACCTTCTCATCAATAACTAGCTCAATGCTACAGTTGTGTGTCTAGTTCTTTGACCTGAGGTGCATCGACAGTTCACCTTGAGTGTGTTATAGTTTGACTACACCATAACTCGGTCTCCTAGCCATTCGAAACCCTGAGGTGTATGTTGGCTGTAGCATATTCATTGTAGGAACTAGGTCGCACCAAGATGGGATCTATCAATCTCGGTAGATGAGAGGAGTAGTCCTATGATGATCGAAAGATCGAGTCCTTAAGCCCATGGCCATGGCAGAGTGAAATAATGGAAAAAGAGTTTTCCATTGGGGTTTCACATCGGACTCGGATCGATCGATTGATTCATATGACTGATGTTGGGTTTGACGAGTTCACCTTAACCCTAATTTAGTCGGGACTCATGATAGAGGAACTCAATCACATAGGTAGCTGCACCGAGAGGTTCATCTTTAGTTCTGATGGGTTGCCACCATATACTGCTAGGTGTCACTGATGGATTTTGGGAGCAATTAGAATGATATTGATGATCGATCATTCTAATTGTCTGAATCAGAAGAGTTCTGGTCCATCGAAAGGAGTTTCGATGATGTCGATGATGAGATCATGACATATCTCATTACCATACAGAATTGAACCTAACTAGGTCACACAAATAAGAGTTAGGGTCTGGATGTCATCAATTAGGCTAACCCAATTGATTTGGATAAGATCCAATTAGGTTCAAGGAAATCGTGCTAGCACTCGATTGAGCCTAACTTTCTCCTCGTGTAATCTTTTCTATCTCTATTGAGCCAAATGTGATTTGACTCATCTAGAGAATCTTGAAAAGATTTTTCTCAGTCTAAATGAAGATTGTCTAGCTTAGAAAAGGTTTATCTTAATTCATGAGATGAATTTAAGACAACACCTGCTAATTTTTAGCACCTGCCAATTTCATTTTAGGACATCTGTCAAAAGTTGACTATGGGTCTTAAACTAAAGAGGGCTCATTAGAGAATTTTTGTGGAGTGTTCACATGTCAAAACCCAATTGAATTGGGTGCCATAATCAAATTATGGCATGAGCCCAATTGGATTTAAGTGGGCGCCCCAAATGGATAAGAACCAAAGAGTCCTAATAAACTTGGACTCTTTGGCGCCACCTTGATTGAGCCTATCCATTGTTGGCGCCAACATAGGAGAGAGGGTGGAGGTTCTTATCTGACGTGATCAGATAACATCACTCCATCAATCAAAATTTTTTCAAAATTTATTGGAATTTTTTGATTGGTTGAATGATGTGGCACTGTGCAGCATACAAGGTCTGTATAAACCCTGCTGCGCCTAGGGTTTCATGGAAGAAATTGTTTTATGCACGAAACTCAATAGCTGCTACCACCTACCCTCTTCTCTATATCCTCCCTACTCTCCTTCCTCCCCTCTTCACATCCAAAAAGTTGGACATCCATCTGGCAGAGATCCAAGGCGTGGTGACGTCTAGAACAGAAGGCTGTAGGATATCTTCGACAGGCTGCTGCTCCAACTTCAGAAGGAGTTCTAAAGTACTTTCAAATCAGATAAAGATCTGATTTTTGGAGTGTAGATTCATGAGGAGAAGGCATTCCAGATCTTGCCTGAGTGGATACCGGTAGAGGCCAGGTGCTTGCGTGGCTACATCAGAACCTCGGGCTGTGCAGAGATCGTCTACAGGATAATCAGATTATCCTTGAGGTATTTTTTCTTTTATCATAGTTTTAGATTTAATTTTATATTTTAAATATTAGATAATAAAATTAGATCTAGAGAATTAGATCTGAAATATGTAGGATAAATTTTTTTAAATTATTCTGCCCCAGATTTGATGAAATCTGGAAGATCCTACGTGAAGAAAATATTTCTCTCCCTTCACCAAGATCAGATTGGGCGTGCGCCCTAGGTGGAAAAGGATAGAGTCCCATGAGATGAGGACTCTATGCCTTGATCGACTCAAACTGTTGGGCGCCAATCTCACTGTGTTTATCCAGTGTTGGCACCAACAGTAGGAGGTTTTGGTGGGGTTATTATCTTATATGATCAGATGATATCACTCCACCAATCAAAATTTTTCTAGAATTAATTGGAATTTTTTGATTGGTCGAATGTTGTGGCACTGCATGGCGCAGTAGGGTCTATTTAAACCCTGTCTACGCTTAGGGTTTAGAGAATCTGCTCAATCCCTAGCAAAGGCCTGATATCCCTCCACTTCTCCACATCCTCTCTGGTCCTCTCTCTCCCCTCTTCACATCCAAGAAGTTGGGCATCCATCTGGTGCTTGTGCAAGGCGTGGTGGCTTCCTAATCAAAAGGCTGCAAGGATTTATCGAGAAGCTGCTGCTCCATCTTCAGAAGATCTTTTAAAGATCTTCCAGATCAGATCCAGATCTAATTTTTGGAGCAGAGATTCACAAGGAAAAGATGATCCAAATCCTACTCGAGTGGATACCGATAGAGGCCAGACGACTGCGTGGCTATTTTTGAACCTCGAACATTGCTGCGATCATCTATAGGGTAATCTAGTTACCCTAGAGGTATTTCTCTAATCCTTAAGTTTTAGATTTAATTTTAGATTAAATATTAGATAATAAGAATCAGATCTAATAGATCTTAGATCTAAAATAAAGTAAGATAATTTTTTTTTTTTAATATTTCACCCCAGATCTCATTAGATCTGGAAGATCCTACAAGAAAAAAGATGATTTTTCCTTCAATATTTTTAACTATGAGATTACCTTATTTGCATAGTTAAATAGTTATCTTATTTATTGTTGCCTATTATTCCTAGTGATTTACTGCTTTCCATTGCTTAAAATAATTTATTTTCTTAATTAACCTAATTTAAAATTTATCTTTTATTCCTTCTTGCTTAAAGATAATATAATATAAAAAAAAATATAAAGACACCACATAACACTTGACTAATATAAATAAACTAATAAACCTTAAAAGCTACTTAACATGTTTGAACACCTTTTCTTTTTAAATTACATATTTTCATAAAATATTTTAAAGGCACTAACCCAACTAAATAAGATAAGATAGAGATTTGATCACCCTTGGCTCACAAATCATAATTCTACATTTGCACTAACCTAAGCCTCCTACTTAAAATTAATTAGATGTTAGCTCTTAAGGACTCTCGAGCTCAATAGGATAAGGAACCCTATGAGTTGGACTGGGTTATGGTTGGTCAATTTAATTGATGTCTAGAAAAATGGTTCAAGGATTACATCCCGAAGGAAGGTGGTTCATTATTAGTTCTATTCGCTGACCTAGCCAACTTAGGTGGTGTCTAAAAAAAGCAATAGGGGGATCCCCACCAATCTTACACTTACTTGGCTAATTGAGTGGCTAGCTTTTTACTTGAAGTGCTCGAAGGTGACTTTAACAATTAGGAGCTGTCTAGATCTAGGTTAACCCTGGGATAGAGTTGATTTGATTGCATTACTTGTTTAAAAAATAAAAATTAAAAATAATTAAAAATAATCTAGGACACTCTTAGGATTTTTATTTTTAGAACTTCTCTCTTTCTTCCTTTTCTCTTCTTCTTCTTCTCTCCCTCTTTCTTAAAAAAAAAATAGAAGGGAATCATTTTGATCTAGACCTCTTGCAATCAATCAAAACAATCCGATAAATTAGATCTGTGCTAGAAATATGAATTTTTATAGTAGAGAGGATGAGCTATCCTATAAATTAGATTGCCTACTAGCTATTAGACACTCTCTTTCTAAATCTTTTCTTCCTACACAACAAGTTGAACGCCCAGCCATGCATGAATTTTTTGAGTTTAGGTACGAGCAAGTTCATTAAGATCAAACCCAAATAGTCTACGAACTAGGAAATAACCTATTCTTTAATAACTACAATCCATGTTGGGGGGTTCAATCAAATTTTTTATGGAACCCACACCCAGTGGATACTCAGCAACATAAGGATCTATGTTTGTTGAAGTATCCTATTACGACTTGCCCTATTCACAATATCAAGCTTCTCCAACTACCTATAGTCCATCATTTGAAGAGAAGATTCTGCAAGTACTAGATAAGATTGAAAGTACCAATTAGACCTTTTACTCCTCTATGTAATCTTTAGCTGAATTAGAAATTCAGGTCGATCAATCAGTAATTGTAATCAGTAGGAAGGAGAAAAGAGAGCTGCTTAGTCAGCTTGAGAATAATCCAGAAGGACAATACCTGACTAAAAATTTTAATATCCCTATAATTTTTTTTTTGAACAATCAATTATGACTCTCGAGAATGAATTGATCATAGAACAATCTTGTACAACCAAAACAACCAATACAAATAATTTGACTATGATAGAAACATCTAGAGAAAAATTCAAGTGGTGGGACGAATCAATTCCATCATCCTACTTACCTATGGTCCCATTCCTAAGTATTCTAGAATCATCCATTCTTTATAATGGAAAAGGAAGACAAACTGATAAAATGAAATTAATTGAGACTTCCCAAGGCACAAATGAATAATATAATAGAGAAAGTTACACCCACAATTCTCTCCCATAATTTCTTAGATCCTTGTTTAGCTCTCTTTGGGGTGGGCAATTTTGATGTCGATGGATATATCACAAAAATAAATGATCTAGTCGATACACCCTATCCTAAAACTGATGGAACCAGATCTAGTGTTTCAGGATAAGATCTTGAAACTTTTTCAAGATCAGACAGTAGAAGACTAAAAGTAAATCAAAATTTATCTTAAAAAATCAGAAAATTTTTAGATCTAAGATCCTATTACATGATTATTACATGACACTAAATCAAAAATTAAAATATAAAGAGCAAGAACTAAATATTGATCATATGAACATGTTTCTATACTACATCTAATGTATGTAAAATATAATAGATCAGATCTATTACCTTACAAGTTAGATGTTCTAACTTTGCTGATCTGGACTTGAGGATGATGTTGCGAGTCGCACATGCATCCAGCCTCTAGGAGTCATCCACACGAGCCCACGAATCACGATCAGAAGTCCTGGTCCAAGAAATCAGCACAGTATGCTAGTACTGTGCTGATCCTTCTTTGATGGTCGATCAGATGCCTCTTTCTTCTTGATTTGGACTCTTCTAAAGATGAGAAGTAGGAGAAGGAGTTCTAGATGAGATACTCTTAGAAAACTTACATATGGAGGAAGAAAAGAGATGAATCCAGCAACTCTAGAAGAAGACCCTCTTCTTCTTCTCTTTGCTCTAACCCAGACACCTAATTTTGTGTCTATTAGATCTCCATGCCCCAAGACTCTTTCTCTTTGATTTTTGGATGCTGCAAAGTCTCTCAGTGCTTTATGTTCTCCAAAAATTTTATGAAAATATTTATTTTAAATAGAGAGATATAAAGAGTCCTTGTCTAAGTCAAATACCTAGTCAAGGATTATCCAAACAAGGCAAGACAAGGGGTGCCCAACTCTTAGGTGTCTCCTCCTTCTTTTTCTACCATGGACCACCAGCAAAGGATGCATATTATGTGCTATAAAAATCATAAAAATCTCAAAAAAAATCTGGATAAAATAAGTGCCATAAGGAAAGAGTTTTGGTTTTCTAAAACTCTATCTCATAGAATTTGAAATCCAAACTAATTCCTACTTTGACTTGATCCACAACTACATTCCATGTAAGAGAGAAAGAGAAAAAAATTTTGGGCATGCATGAAGACTTGGGAGAGAGGATTTTGTCACATAAAATAAAAGAGAGTGGGCATGGAGGGCTAAGGTGGTGCAAGGTGGAATCCTAGTCTTACTAGGATTCAATCTATGACTTGTTCAAATTTGGTTTCTCAAACCAAATCAAACCAAAATAAAATTCATCTAATTAAAATAAAAATTAATCCAATTAAGAGTCTAATTTAATTATATTAAATTAGATTTAAATTAGATTTATTTTTTTAATAAAATTAAAAATTAGGTTGACCCAAGTCCTATTTGAACTAGGACTAGTTTTTTCTTGCACTTCGCTTATCCAATAAACCAATTGGACTTGATCCAATCAAGTCCAAATTAAATTAAATTAAATTATATTTAATTAAACTTAATCTCAGTCCTTTTACTTAATCAAATTAAGTCAATTAGTAATCAAATTGCTAATCGATCCTCCTACAACACTTGCACTAAGTTAAATGTCAATCGTATTGATCGTTTAACCCTAGAACGATTCTTAATCGTTGATCAACCATCCGATTGGATCATGAACTCTAATGTGTGTGATCTCATAGGTCTGAACTAAGTCGGTAGTATAGAAATAAATTTTTGTACCAATCGAAGTGACCATCTAGCAATGGTACCCGACGGTCGAATAGATCGAATGTGTAGAATAACATCCTTAGAACCCATGCAGATATAGTTTCCATATAATTCATCCCCTTGACCAAAATACTCATAGGACATCTCAGAGTTCAACTGTCAACTCAGATTAGGTTGTCCACATGGTATTTCCAAATATCAAATCCATCTGATGGATTATTCTGGCCAAAGTTTTGCTAAATTGAAATACAGCAACTCATTCTTCTCCAACTCCTGGAGTGGTCAATCCCATCTTGATCATACTTTGACTTCATAAGTACTTAACTATACCCAGAAGCCTTCCATCATTGAATTAGAAATTCAGTTAGTCCAGTACCAAAGCACAGTGAGTTGCTTGCAATTCACTAAGGCGATCTCAGATCTAAGAGACACTTATACCTATATCCCATCAGAGACATTCTCAACAGAAGAATGCTCTGAAGTTGGTCACGTTCAATGATGATGTATCTTTACATCTCACCAGTATGCCATACTAGTATCTCCACACTCTTTGGTTAAGAAGACAACCAACCCATATGGCCTATAGCGACCTATGCTCGATAGAGGCTGTCGTCCTTTTTAACAGCTTATCATTTGATCATGAACAATTTTAAGGACTAATCGATAAATCCTCTCTTTATCAAACCAAAATAGTCCTAAGGAATTTATCATAACAATGGAGTTCATTAGAAGATAAAAACTTATGATGAAAATGCCAAAAATATATTTTATTTATTAACAAATCAATTACAATACTTGGTTGCTCAACCGTCAACAGACTGACGATTGGCATTTGGAACATATTTTCCAACAACTCCTACTTGTCCTAAAGCCACTCGGCACAGTATCTAATATCCATCTTCGACTTGTGGTTGTCGAACTCCTTTATTGCCAAGGCTTTAGTGAAGGGGTCGGCCAGGTTTTTTTTTTCGTCGATCTTCTGAAGGTTGATGTCACCTTGATCCATGATCTTCCGGATCAGGTGGAAGCGATGCAAAATATGCTTCGTCCGCTGGTGTGCTTTGGGTTCCTTTGCCTGAGCTATGGTACTAGTGCTGTCACAGTAGAGCAGGATTGGACCATCGACGGAGGGTGCTACTCTGAGCTCGATGATGAATTTCTTCAGCCACATAGCTTCTTTTGCGGCATCCGATACTGTGATGTACTCCACCTCACAAATAGAGTCTGTCACAGTATGTTGCTTGAAACTCTTCCAGCAGATAGCTCCACCATTCAGAGTAAAGATATAACTCGACATGCTTCTACTGTCATCATGGTCAGATTGAAAGCTAGAGTCTGTGAACCCCACAAGTTTCAGATCTGACTCACCATAAACTAACCATTGATCCTTAGAATTTCTCAAATACTTAAGTATGGCTTTAACCACTTTCCAGTGATTTTCTCCAGGATCAAATTGGTATCTACTCACTACTCCTAGTGAGTATGATACATCTGGCCTTGTACATGTCATGGCATACATGATAGATCCCATGGTTGAAGCATAAGGGACTCTACTCATATGCTCTCTCTCTTCAGGAGTTGTCGAACAATCCTTCTTAGAGAGAAAAATTTCATGGCCTATTGGTAGATAGTGTTGGGAATAGTGTCTCAAAGCCAATCATCAATCTGTTGATGGTTGTGCTCCTTTTTGTATTAGTATATAAATTATAAATAAATAAAAATTATTTTGGTATTTTTCATCACAAATTGTTTCATCTTTTAATGAACTCCTATATTGTGGTGAAGTCCTTAGGACTATTTAGACTCGACAAAGGAAGATTTATCATTTAGTCCTTAAACCTGTTTACGACCAAATGATACGTTGTTACCAAGGACAACAACGTTTATCAAGCATAGGTCGTTGTGTGCCATATGGGTTGGTTGTCCTCTTAACTAAGGAGTGCGGAGATACTGGTATGGCATACAGGTGAGATGTAAGGGTACATCTGCACTGAACGTGACTGACTTTGGAGCTATTTCTACTGTCAAGATTTGCTCTGATGGGATATGGGTATAAATATCCCTCCGACCTGAGATCGCCACAGTAACTTGCAAGCAACTCACTGCACTTAGGCACAGGACTACCTAAATTTCTAATTCAGTGATGGAAGGATGCTGGGTGTAGTCAAGTCTTGACTTGTCGGTGCGTGTGTCAAGATGGGATTGACCACTCCAGTTCAGGAGCTGTGTACAGTCGTGTTTCAATTTAGCAAAACCTTGGCCAGGGTAGTCCTAGTGAGGAGTCACAGGACTGTTTGAGTTGAGCACGATTCGGATGATCTAATCAGAGTTGACAATTTAACCCTGAGTCGTCCTAAACATAGTGGTCAAAAGGGATGAATTATATAGTAACCATATTCATGTAGGTTCTGAGTGTTGCGATTGTGACTATTCGACCTATCCGGACATCCGGTACCATTGCTAGATGGTCACTTCGAATAGTACAGGAATTGGTTTCTGTGCTACCGGCTTAGGTTCGAACCTGCAGGGTCACACACATTAGAGATTCCTATCTGATCTGATGGCTGGTGAAGAGTCCTACATGTCTGAGATTCTGTGATCGAGAATCAAGATTCTCTGATCATGAGTTCCACATATTTTGGGTATCAGGGTCAAGAGTCCCACTGGTTTGGGACTCTTCGATCAAGATTTCATATCGATGGACTTTGATACCCGATTGCCCATTGATTGAGTAATTATTTTTGGATCAAGTCCAATTGAATTGGATTCAGTTGGGTTTGACCCGATTAGGTTAAGAGTTGACCTAATTGTCGAGATGGTTTGGTCCCAGATTTGATCAGGGGTTGGACTTAGTCAATTTCTGATTTGATTAGGATTTTATTGAGCTTAATTAAGCTTAATTAAGTTGGATTTAAATTAATCTAATTGGGCCTAGCTTATTTTAATTAAATTGGTTCAATTAGGTTAGTTTAAAATGAGAAACCACCTTGACCCTAACTCCCTGTGCCACCTCACTTCTTCTGCACCCATTTGTATTCACGAGAAGGAACTTCTCATGAATTTTCTCCCATGCAAAGGCCATCCCATGCCCATCCTTTCTCCACCAAATGGATAGATAAAGATGATTGGTTGGCCATTCAAATTCAAATGAAGTTTGAATTTAAATGGGCAACCAACCAACTCTATGCGCCCCCTCTTATCTTGTGCGCCACTTTATTTACACGAAAAAGAGTTTCTCGTGTAAACTCTCCATGCACAAATGATGCCACACCCCTTCTCTTCTCATGCCCAAGTGGATAGGGATGAGTTGATTTGCATTTGAATTCAAATTCGATTTGAATTCAAATGTGCAACCACTTATCTTTATCCTCTCACGTGGATAAGACACGTCTTGCATTGTTTTAAAAAGAGAAGAAAGGTGGAGCGTGCATAGAGAAAATTTTTGAGAGATAGCTTGGGGCATGAGGAAGCCTTATGCATGAGGTGAAGGTCCAAAACCTTTCGAGAGAAAAAAAAAGAAAAGAAATAAAAGTGGGCACAGGGTGTTCAGTGTGTTCCCTAAGGTTTCAGCCTAGGGTTCGGGAAGTGAGTTAGTGAGCTACGAGTGTCGTGAGCCCACCAAATTCAAGAAAAAACATCATCTACCTCTCAAGCATGTTTGCTGATGATCTAGAGCATCTGTGAAATCAGCAAACATCGATCAAAGAAGTTCGATCAGCATCGACCGTCGAAAGAGCTCTCAACGAGCTAGCACTCGTGAGGAGCCAATCAGACCGGAAGCTTCGTGTGGATAATCCGCAGAGGTCAGACATATTGTGTGGCTGTATTGCGATGATCAGACCCTTCCGACAGTGATCAGATTACGGCGATCGACTATCCGCACAAAGATCTTATGTTCTGAACACAGAATAGTAAATTATTTACTGTTCAAATTTGAATTTTAAATTTAAATGAATACATGCTATATATCATATTTAGATCCTAGTAAAGGATAAATATATGTTAATTAATTAAATTAATTAATAATTTTCACTGTAAAATAGTGATTTTGAAAAAGTTTTAAAATTATCATTTTATCCCTGCACTCAAATTGCTCTTCAAATGGTATCAGAGCGGGTTCTAAGATATGATATATGAATTTGCATGCATAGATTAAGTTGTAATCTAAAAGTTTAAATTTCAAATTTCAAATTTCAAATTTAAAATTTAAATTTTGAAAGTTGTTCGAAATTTAAAATTCAAAAATTTGAAATTCAAATTTTAAAATTTAAATTTTAAAATTTGAAATTCAAAATTCAAAATTCAAAAATTTGAAATTCAAAATTTGAAATTTAAAATTTAAAATTTGGTTGAAATTTCAAATTTGAAATTAAAAATTTAAAATTCAAAATTTGAAATTCAAAAATTTAAAATTTGAAATTTGTTTGAAATTTGAAATTCAAAATTTAAAATTTGAAATTTGAAAATTGAAATTTAAATTTTAAAATTGGTATATTTAGATATACTTGATCCAAGTAGCAAGTAATCTAATTGGGTTGGTTGCCATGGTCATCCGGTCATAGGAGAAAAGTAGGGTTTAAAGGCCCTCTCCTCCCATTCGATGGGGTCTCCTATGGTGGTAGGGGTGCCACTGCAATTATATCCCATGCAGATGATGCAGTGAAAAAACTTAATTGTAAAGGTTCAATTATAAAATTTATCATGAACGTGTTAGATTAGACCTAAAGAAATATTCATGATTTATTTTGATTGAGTTATTTTCTATTATGTAATTAGCAATAGGATTGCTATTTATGAAATGTGCTGATCTATTTGTGAAATGAGTCAACATATTTGGTGAACAGAAAATAAAACCTTTCAAATTTGAAAATTATTTTTGAAATGCCAAATCCTGACCCATCAGTCCAAATACTTAATTAAAAGAATTAAGTGTTGTCAAGTTGGTCTAGAATTGTGAATTAAGACCTAAGACAATTGCATAAACTTGTGGGTCAATGGGTTAGATGGATTAGATCCATAATTGGGTTAGACCTAAGGTTAGCTTAAAGAAATGGACTAAATTAGAGTAATTGGTTAAATCTAATCAAAAGTTGAATTAGATTAGGTCAAGGACACTCTAGACTCAACTCCAATAGCTGTAGTTGAATGGGTCCATGTCTTTAACTAGACCAAGATGGACTTAATTCATGGCTATGTAGTGGAACCCTATTTACTAAGTTGATCAAATTAAAACTAATGAACCGGTTGGTGTCTAAGGTAAGTTCGGTAGTTTGACCAATGGTTCTTAAGTGGGAGCTACTCGCATTGATTTGATCTCTAACAAGTTAATGGCATATTTCCACCACTGATCTCACTTACCTGGCCAACCTGGTGAGTTAGGTTTTGATTAGATCACTTAGTGATTAGGGCTCACCCATGTCATTAGGTAAATCAGTGTGACTGATTTAGGTGCTCCTAATGCCGGCTTTAATTAAATCTTTTTTAATCTGACTTGGTGAAGTCAGTGGGAAGATTGAAATTGGTTGGTTAATTTCTTCTCTTCTATCCTTTAAGAAATCCTCAAAAATTATTAGGTCCCTAAAATGATTAAGTTATAGTGATAACTCAGTCATAGCCTCCCATTAAGTGAGTGATAAAGAGTCCATTAGTTTAATAATCATTGGAGGCCCACATGCCTGGTGCTTATTGACTAATAGAATTATCATTCATAGTATGATAATTTGGTTGAGTCTTTCTGATGGTGGTCAGGTTGGCCGGCCAAAGTCGGGCCTGATCATTTATTGATCCGATTCATCAAATCAAGTCATGTTAATGGTTGAACCTAACCAGATCTTTTCAGTGGAGGCCAAAGCCTACTGATTAGGTTCTGGGGCAAAATAAATTACTAGAAGTTGTTTAGAGAAACAACTGGTTATGAACCTACCCATAGATGCACATGGGTTGACCAACAAAAGTTGGGCTCGTGTGTAGTCTGTGTGGATTCTTGTACCCACTAAGAAATTAAAGTAATTCCTCGAATTGGAGGTTGAGGCTACCAGTTCATAAAAATATTGAGAGAAACTTTAGACTAAAGTCCAAGCCTTTAGTATTAATAATTTATATACTAATAGAGGTCTGGTTTTTCTTTATGCAGCTATGGCTACTACACTGTCACTCCGGTCATTATTAGATAATGACAAGCTCATGGGACTGAATTTTGATAGCTGGTATCAAAAATTAAAAATCATCCTTGAGCATGAGCGGATCCTTTATGTAGTAATAGATCCTGCACCCGAGGAGCCAGCCTCGAACGTGAGAGGGACAGTCTAAGACACTTACCAGAAGTGGCTCAACGACCGCTTCACCGTTCGGTACATAATACTGACGGCAATGAACGATGAGTTCAGCCACAGGTTTGAGAATGCCCAGCCACAGGAGATGCTTTAAATGTTGAGTGACTCCTTTGGCACGCCTGATGATGTTGAAAGGCACAAAACTAGTTGTGCCATTTTCAATGTTCGGATGAGGGATGGGGCCTCAGTCACCGATCGTGTACTGTACATGATCGAAATGATTAAGCGCCTAAGTAAACTGGGCTTTCCCTTGCACGAGCAGCTCGCTAAGGATGCGATCCTTAATTCTTTGCCCAAGTCCTTCCTCCCCTTCCTTACTCATTTTCGAATGACAAAGCCTGCAGTGAACTACCACGACTTGTTGGGGTTGCTGCAGAACTTTGAGAAGGACCACCAGCTCCATAAGGAGTCGATGAATGTTGTGGGAGGGTCTTCTTCTGGTCGTCGACCCTTTGAGAAAGGGAAGAAGAACAAGAATAAGAAGAAGAAGAAGGTGCAGCCGCATGCTGGGATGTCTGCATAGGGTCAGACCAAGAAGTGCAAGCCTGACCAGAGCTAGGCGGAGTGCTTCTTTTGCAAGAAGCAGGGGCACTGGAAGAGGAACTGTCCTCTATACATTGCCTCCCTGGATCCAAACAGACCGAAGAAGAAGCAAAGTAATTATATGATAACACCTTGCAACTTTTCCATTTGTGATACTACTACCTGGGTATTGGATACCGGAAGTCCTTATCATATTTACAATTCGATGCAGGGTTTGCAGGTCAGTAGGAGATTTGATGACGGTGAGAGGTTCCGTAACGTTGGAGATGGAAGCAAAGTTCCAGTTGTAGGTTTAGGAATCATGAACCTTGTAATCAATTCTCGTAACGTGATTCTGAGTGAATGTCACTATTATCCAAGCTTTTTATTAAATATTATTTCTATAGGCCTTTTGGCCATGTACGGTTATCAATTTTTAATAAAAAAAAATGTTTGCAATATCATTTTGAATGATGTTACAATGTTTGTTGGACCACTAAATAATGGAATTTACTTACTGTCACAGCCTGCTAATGTGGTTCAAACCTTCGAAAAATGCCCTAGAATAGATAATGTGTCAGAAGTCTACCTTTGGCACTATATGCTAGGTCATATCAATAAGAATAGGATAAACAGGTTGGCTCAAGAAAGAATTTTTGAAGTTGGTGATTGTGAATCACTTCCAACCTGTGAGTCCTGTCTTCTTGGAAAGATGACCAAGTCACCTTTTACTGAAAAAGGTGAGTGAGCCAGTGAACTCTTAGGTCTGGTATATTCTGATGTATGTGGACCCATGAGCTCAAGTGCAAGAGGTGGATATTTTTACTTTATAACCTTCACAGATGACCTATCGAGGTATGGGTATGTCTACTTAATGAAACATAAGTCGGAGTCATTTGAAATGTTCAAACTATTTCGAAATGAGGTAGAAAAATAAACTGAAAAATGTATTAAAACTCTTCGATTTGATCGAGGAGGTGAATACCTTTCTAATGATTTTCTGACATATCTTGGGGAGAATAGAATTCTCTCTCAGTGGACCCTCCTGAAACACCACAGCATAATGGTGTGTCTGAAAGGAGGAATCGGACTTTGTTGGATATGGTTCGATCCATGATGGGGTTTGCTGATCTGTCGATCTCCCTCTGGGGATATGCGCTTGAATCGGCTTGTTACCTTCTAAATAGGATTCCAAGTAAGTCTGTAACCAAAATACCATATGAGATATGGATAGGACGTAGGCTAGTACTCTCGCACCTTAGGGTTTGGGGGTGTTCGGCTTATGTAAAATATTTAATTATGGACAAGCTTGGACCTAGGTCTGACAAGTGTAATTTTATAGGGTACCCAAAAGAGATCAAAGGATATTATTTCTACCTAGCTGATGAGCAAAAGGTGTTTGTCAGCCTTAAGGCAATCTTTTTAGAAAAGGAGTTCCTTGGTGAATGGACTGTTGCCTCTAAGGTCGAACTTGAGGAAGTTCGACAGGTGGAAAAACCGACATAAGTAGCTGACCCTGAACCAAATTTGGTTAGATAAGATCTGGAGCCCATTGTTCCTGCATCCTTAAGGCGATCTAGCAGAGTACCACATCAACCGGACAGATACTATAGTTTCTTGGTCCGAAACGACGATCCTATCGAACTTGATAAAAATGATGAGGATCCGATCACCTACATGGATGCAATGCAGAGACCTGACTCTGAGAAATGGCTAGAGGCCATGAAATCCGAAATGAAATCCATGAAGGTCAACGATGTGTGGACATTGGTTGACCCTCCCGAAGGAGTAAAATCCATAGGGTGTAAATGGGTCTTCAAGAGGAAGAGGGGCACAGATGGAAAGGTGGAAACCTATAAAGCCCATCTGGTTGCCAAGGGATATCGTCAACGTTATGGTATAGACTATGACGAGACGTTTTCTCCTGTGGCAATGCTCAAATCCATTCGGATTATGCTTGCGATAGCTGCCCATCTGGACTATGGAATCTGGCAGATGGATGTGAAAACAGCTTTCCTAAATGAAGAGCTAGACGAAGAGGTGTATATGATACAACCTGAAGGATTCACATCCATAGATGAGTCTAAGGTGTGCAGGCTACAGAGGTTCATTTATGGACTTATGCAGGCATCCCGGAGTTGGAACATACATTTTGACAAGATGATCAAGACGTATGGCTTCGTTAAGAATGGAGAAGAGCCCTGCATTTATAAGTGGGCTAATGATCCAGTTGTGATATTTCTTGTATTGTATGTGGATGACATTCTCTTAATCGAGAATGATGTCCCTGCATTACAGGGAATAAAGATTTGGCTATTGTCACAATTCTCCATGAAGGATCTGGGAGAAGCTTCCTACATCCTAGGGATGAGGATCTATAGGGATAGATCTAAAAGGTTGCTTGGCTTATCTCAGTCCACGTACATTGATACTATGCTGAAGAGGTTCAGCATGAAGAATTCCAAGAAAGGCTATCTACCGATAGGCCATGGAATTTCTCTCTCGAAGAGGGATTGTCCGACAACATCTCAAGAGAGAGAGAGCGTATGGGTAGAATTTCATATGCTTCGGCAATGGGATCTATCATGTACGCCATGACATGTACACGACCAGATGTGGCATACTCACTAGGGATAATAAGTAGATACCAATCTGATCTAGGGAAGAATCACTGGAAGGTTGTTAAAACCATCCTAAAGTATTTAAGAAATATTAAGGACCAGTGGCTTGTTTATGGTGAATCGGACTTGAGACTTATAGGATTTACAGACTCTAGTTTTCAGTCTGATTATGATGACAGCAAGAGTGTGTTGGGATTTATTTTTACCCTTAATGGTGGGGCTGTCTGCTAGAAGAGTTTCAAGCAGCACACAGTGGCTGATTCAGTTTGTGAGGCAGAGTATGTCACTGCATTAGATGCTACTAAAGAAGCAGTGTGGCTGAGAAAATTCATCACCGAGCTCAGAGTAGCACCCTCCCTTGTTGGTCCAGTTCTGCTCTACTGTGACAGCTTTGGAGCCATTGCTCAAGCGAAGGAACTGAAGGCACACCAACGGACGAAGCATATTCTGCGTCGCTACCATCTCATCCGAAAAATCATGGATCGAGGTGACATCGACCTTCAGAAGATCGACAGGAAGAAAAACCTGACCGACCCATTCACTAAAGCCATTGCGGTGAAAGAGTTCGATGACTTCAAGTCGAAGATGGGTATTAGATACTGCACCGGTTGGCTTTAAGCCAAGTGAGAGATTGTTGGGAATAGTGTCCCAAAGCCAATCGTCAGTCTGTTGACGGTTGTGCTCCTTTTTGTATTAGCATATAAATTATAAATAAATATAAATTATTTTGGTATTTTTCATCACAAATTGTTTCATCTTCTAATGAACTCCTGTGTTGTGGTGAAGTCCTTAGGACTATTTAGACTCGACAAAGGATGATTTGTCATTTAGTCCTTAAACCTGTTCACGATCAAATGATACGTTGTTACCAAGGACAACAACATTTATCAAGTATAGGTCGTTGTGTTCCATATGGGTTGGTTGTCCTCTTAACCAAGGAGTGTGGAGATACTGGTATGACATACAGGTGGGATGTAAGGGTATATCTGCACTGAACGTGATCGACTCTGGAGCTATTTCTGTTGTCAAGATTTGCTCCGATGGGATATGGGTATAAATGTCCCTTCGACCTGAGACCGCCACGGTGACTTGCAAGCAACTCACTGCACTTAGGCACTGGACTACCTGAATTTCTAATTCAGTGACGGAAGGCTGCTGGGTGTAGTCAAGTACTTAACTTGTCAGTACGTGTGTCAAGATGAGATTGACCACTCCAGTTCAGGAGCTGTGTATAGTCGTATTTCAATTTAGCAAAACCTTAGCCAGGGTGGTCCTAGTGAGGAGTCACAGGACTGTTTGAGTTGAGCACGATTCAGATGATCTAATCAGGGTTGACAGTTTAACCCTGAGTCGTCCTAAACACAGGGGTCAAAAGGGATGAATTATATAGTAAACATATTCATGTAGATTCTAAGTGTTGCGATTGTGACTATTCAATCTATCCGAACATCGGGTACCATTGCTAGATGGTCACTTCGATTAGTACAGGAATTGGTTCCTGTGCTACCAGCTTAGGTTCAAACCTGTGGGGTCACACACATTAGAGGTTTCTATCTGATCTGATGGCTGGTGAAGAGTCCTACATGTTTGAGATTCTGTAATCGAGAATCAGAATTCTCTGATCATGAGTTCCACACATTTTGGGTACCGGGGTCAAGAGTCCCACTGGTTTGGGACTCTTCGATCAAGGTTTCATATCGATGGACTTTGATACCCGATTGCCCATCGAATTTGGACTCAGTATTTATGAGAGGTTTAATTAGTGATTTGATCACTAATTAACTCAATTTGATTGAGTAATTATTTTTGGATCAAGTCCAATTGAATTGGATTCAGTTGGGTTTGACCCGATTAGGTTAAGAGTTGACCTAATCGTCAAGATGGTTTGGTCCCTGATTTGATCAGGGGTTGGGCTTAATCAATTCTTGATTTGATTAAAATTTTATTGAGCCTAATTAAGCCTAATTAAGTTAGGTTTAAATTAGTCTAATTGGGCTTAGCTTATTTTAATTAAATTGGTTCAAGTAGGTTAGTTTAAAATGAGAAACCACCTTGACCCTAACTCCCTGCACCACCTCACTTCTTCTGCGCCCATTTGTATTCACGAGAAGGAACTTCTCATAAATTTTCTCTCATGCAAAGGCCATCCCACACCCATCTTTTTGAACCAAATAGATAGATAAAGATGATTGGTTGGCCATTCAAATTCAAATGAAGTTTGAATTTAAATGGGCAACCAACCAACTCCATGCGCCCCCTCTTATCTTGTGCGCCACTTTATTTACATGAGAAAGAGTTTCTCATGTAAACTCTCCATGTACAAATGATGCCACGCCCCTTCTCTTCTCATGCCCAAGTGGATAGGGATGAGTTGGTTTGCATTTGAATTCGAATTCGATTTGAATTCAAATGTGCAACCACTTATCTTTATCCTCTCACGTGGATAAGACACGTCTTGCATTGTTTTAAAAAGAGGAGAAAGGTGGGGCGTGCGTTGAGAAAATTTTTGAGAGATAGCTTGGGGCATGGGGAAGCCTTGTGCATAAGGTGAAGGTCCAAAACCTTCCGAGAGAAAAAGAAAGAAAAGAAATAAAAGTGGGCGCAGGGTTTTCAGAGTGTTCCCTAGGGTTTCAGCCTGGGGTTCGGGAAGTGAGTTAGTGAGCTATGAGTATCGTGAGCCCACCAAATTCAAGAAAAAGCATCATCTACCTCTCAAGCATGTTTGCTGATGATCCAAAGCATCCGTGGAATCGACAGACATCGATCGAAGGAGTTCGATCAGCATCGGCCGTCGAAAGGGCTCTACAACGAGCTAGCACTCGTGAGGAGCCAATCAAACTGAGAGCTTCGTGTGGATGATCCGCAGAGGCTAGACATGTTGTGTGGCTGCATTGCGATGATCAGACCCTTTCGATGGTGATCATATTTCGACGATCGACTACCCACACAAAGGTATTGTGTTCTGAACACAAAATAGTAAATTATTTACTATTTAAATTTGAATTTCAAATTTAAATGCATGCATGCTATATATCATATTTAGATCCTAGTATAAGGTAAACACATGTTAATTAATTAGATTAATTAATAATTTTCATTGTAAAATAGTAATTTTGAAAAAATTTTAAAATTATCATTTTACCTCTGCACTCAAATTTCTCTTCAGACAGCCCTTCTTGAAATTCTCCATGTTGAACCTCTTCAGCACATTGTCTATGTACGTGGACTGGGATAATCCAAGCATCCTTTTTGATCTATCCTTATACAACTTCATCCCTAGGATGTAGGATGCTTCATCCAAGCTTTCATGGAGAACTGCGATGACAACCAAACTTTTATTCCCTGTAGTGCGGGGATGTCATTCTCGATTAAGAGAATATCATCCACGTACAAGATAAGGAATACCACAACTGGACCATTTGCCTATTTATAGATGTAAGACTCTTCTCCATTCTTAACGAAGCCATACATTTTGATCACCTTATCAAAATACATGTTCCAACTCTGAGAAGCTTGCTTCAATCCATAAATGGATCTCTGAAGCTTGCACACCTTGGACTCATCTATGGATGTAAATCCCTCAGGTTGTATCATATACACCTCTTCGGTCAACTCTCTATTCAGAAAAGCTGTCTTTACATCCATCTGTCAGATCTCATAATCCAGATGGGCAGTTATTGCAAGCATTATCCGAATGGATTTGAGCATTGCCACAGGAGAGAATATCTCATTGTAGTCAATACCATAATGTTGATGATATCCCTTGGCAACCAGATGGGCTTTATAGGTCTCCACCTTTTCGTCTGTGCCCCTCTTCCTTTTGAAGACCCATTTACATCCAATGGGTTTAATCCCTTCAGGTGGGTCAACCAATGTTCATACATCGTGGACCTTCATGGACTCTATTTTGGATTTCATTGCTTCAAGTCATTTCTCAGAATCAGGTCTCTGCATTGCATCCATATAGGTGATCGGATTCTCTACCTGTTGAACTTCATCAAGTTCAACCTTAGAGGCAACGGTTCCTTCATCAAGGAACTCTTTTTCTAAAAAAGTTGCCTTAAGACTGACGAACACCTTTTGTTCATCAACATTGAAGAAAAAATATCATTTGGTCTCTTTGGGGTGGCCTATGAATGTGCATTTGTCAGACCTAGGTCCAAGTTTATCTGTAACTAACCGTTTGACATAGGTCAGGCACCCCCAGATCCTAAGGTGTGAAAGTGCTGGCTTACACTCTATCCATATCTCATATGGAGTCTTAATTACAGACTTACTTGGAACCCTATTTAATAGATAACAGGCCGATTCGAGTGCATATCCCCAGAAGGATTTCGGCAAGCTGGCAAAGTCCATCATGGATCGGACCATGTCTAACCAAGTCTGATTTCTCCTTTCAGACACACCATTATGCTGTGGTGTTCCTGGAGGAGTCCATTGGGAGAAAATTCTATTCTCTCCAAGATATGTGAGAAACTCACCAGAAAGATATTCCTCTCCTCGATCAGATCGTAGAGTTTTAATACTCTTCCTAGTTTGTTTTTCTACTTCACTTTGGAATCGTTTGAACATTTCAAATGAATCTGACTTATGTTTCATCAGATAGACATATCCATATCTAGATAGGTCATCCGTGAAAGTGATGAAGTAAAAATATCCACCTCTAGCACTTGTGCTCATAGGCCCGCATACATCAGTATGTACTAGGCCCAAGAGCTCAGTAGCTCTCTCACCTTTTTCAGTAAAAGGTGACTTGGTCATTTTACCAAAAAGACAAGACTCACAAGTTGGAAGTGATTCACAATCACTAATTTTGAGGATTCCCTCTTGAGTCAACCTGTTTATCTTATTCTTGTTTATATGACCTAGCCTATAGTGCCATAAATAGATATCTGATACACTATCTAATCTAGGGTGCTTGCCTGTAGAATAGACTGCGTTAACAGATTGTGATAATATATACACACCATTATTCAAATGTCCACAAAAAAAATAGTAACACCATTCATAATGATATTACAAACTTATTTCTTTATTAAAATTTCATAATCATTTTTGGCCAGAAGGCCTATAAAAATGATATTTAAAAAAAAATTGGGACATAAATGATAATCATTAAGAACAAAGGTATGGGACTCAAATATAAGTTTCAAGATTCTTAATGCTAGAACTGGAACTGGCCTTCCATCTCCAACGTTCAGAAACCTCTCACCTTGCTCGAATCTTTTACTGACCTACAACGAAGTGAAAATATGGTAAGGGCTACCGGTTTCCAATACCCAGTCAGTTGTATCACAAATAAAAAAATTACAAGGAGTTATCGTATAAATACCTTGCCTAGCAACAGCTTGCTTCTTTCTCTACCTGTTCGGATCCAAGGAGGCAATGTACTGAGGACAGTTCCTCTTCCAGTGCCCTCGCTTCTTGCAAAAGAAGCATTCAGCTTGACTCTTATCGGGCTTGATCTTTCTGGTCTGGCCCTTCACTGATGTCCCAGCCTAAACTTGCACCTTCTTCACTTTCTTCTTCTTATTCTTCTTCTCTTTCTTAAAGAGTCGAGAACTAGAAGACAAACCTCCCACTAAGTTCACCGACTCTTTGTGGAGTTGGTGATCCTTCTCAAAGCTCTGAAGCAACCCTAGTAATCCATGGTAGTTTACTTCAGGCTTTATCATTCTATAATGAGTGAGGAATGGAAGATAAGACTTGGGCAGCGAGTTCTGAAGCAAAAATTTAGTGCAGGGGCAAAATGGTAATTTTAAAACTTTTTCAAAATTACTATTTTACAGCAGAATTATTAATTAATCTCATTAATTAATACTAATTAAACCTACACTAGGATCTAAATATGATACAACAGCATGCATTTAAATTTGAAATTCAAATTTGAATCAGTAAACGTTTTACAGTACTGTGTTCAGAACACATCACCTTTTGCGGGTAGTCGATCACCGCAATCTGATCACCGTCGGAGATCTCTGATCATCACGTCACAGCCACCCAACTGTCTGGCCTCTACGGATCGTCCACACGAAGCTCCCGTCTGATCAGCTCCTCACGAATGCTAGTTCGTGATTTCACCCTTTTGATGGCAGATGTTGATCAAACTCCTTCGATCGATGTGTGCCGACTTCTTGAATGCTCTGGATCATCTGCACAGTTACTTGAGAGGCTGATGGATCTCTCTCTAAAATTTGGTGGACTCACGACACTCGTGGCACACCAATCTCACTTCTCGAACCCTAGGTAGAAACCCTAGGGTACACACCAAAAACCCTGCGCCCAATTTTCTCTCTTTTCTTTCTTTTTCTCTCGGAAGGTTTTGGACCTTCACCTTGTGCAGAAGCCTTCCTCACGCCCCAAAGTTTCTCTCCTAATTTTTTTACGCACGTCCCACCTTTCTCCTCTTTTTAAAACAATGTCGAACGTGTCTTATCCGCGTGAGAGGATAAAGACAAGAGGTTACACATTTGAATTCAAATCAAATTTGAATTCAAACAAAAACCAACTTATCCCTATCCTTTTGGGCGTGAGAAGAGAAGGGGTGTGGCTCTTTGTGCGTGAAAAAAGTTTCATGAGAAACCTTTTCTCGTGTAAGTAATGTGGCACACAAAATGGATAAGGATGAAAGGGCAAGTGATAAGTTATCCATTCAAATTCAAACATGCTTTGAATTTGAATGGCTAACTAATTATTTTATCCATCCATATGGTGCACAAATAAGGATGTGGGGAAGGGTTTTGCATGAGAAAAATTTCATGAGAAGTTTCTTCTCGGGAATTCAAATGGGTGCAAGGAAGTTGGGTGACGCAGGGAATTTAAAACAAGGTGGTTTGATTCAAATTGAGCCAACCTAGTTTAAAATAGGTTGAGCACAATTAGACCAAATTAAACCCAACATAATTAGGCTTAATTAGACTTAATAAAATCCTAATCAAATCAGGAATTAACTAAACCTAACCCCTGATCAAATCAGGGACTAAACCACCTTAGCGATTAGGTCAACATTTAACCTAATCGGGTCAATCCAAACTGAATCCAATTCAATTGGACTTGATCCAAAAATAATTACTCAATCAAATTGAGTTAATTAGTGATTAAATCACTAATTAAACCTCTCATAAATGTTGAGTCCAAATCCGATGGGCAATCAGGCATCAGAGACCATCGATATGAAACCCTGATCAAAGAGTTCAAATTTCAAATTCAAAATTCGAAATTCAAAATTTTGACCCCGGTACCCAAAATGTGTGGAACTCATGATTAGAGAATCCTAATTATCAATCATAGAGTTCCAGATAGATAAGACTCATAATCAGCCATCAGATCAGAAAGGAACCTCTAATGTGTGTGACCTCGCAGGTTCGAACCTAAGTCGGTAGCACAAGAACCAATTTCTGTACTAATCGAAGTGACCATCTAGCAATGGTACCCGATGATCGGATAGGTCGAATAATCGCAATCGCAACATTCAGAACCTACGTGAATATGGTTACCGTATAATTCATCCCTTTTGATCCCTGTGTTTAGGATGACTCAGAGTTAAACTGTCAACCCTGATGATATCATCCGAATCGTGCTCAACTCAATTAGTCCTGTGACTCCTCACTAGGACTACCCTGGCCAAGGTTTTGCTAAATTGAAACACGACTATACACAGCTCCTAAACTGGAGTGGTCAATCCCATCTTGACACACGCACCGACAAGTCAAGTACTTGACTACACCCAGCAACCTTCCGTCACTGAATTAGAAATTCAGGTAGTCCAGTGCCTAAGTGCAGTGAGTTGCTTGCAAGTCACCGTGGCGATCTCAGGTCGGAGGGACATTTATACCCATATCCCATCGGAGCAAATCTTGACAGTAGAAATAGCTCCGGAGTTGGTCACGTTCAGTGCAGATGTACCATTACATCTCACCTGTATGCCATACCAGTATCTCCACACTCTTTGGTTATGAGGACAACCAACCCATATGGCACACAACGACCTATGCTCGATAAATATTATCGTCCTTGGTAACAACGTATCATTTGGTCGCAAACATGTTTAAGGACTAAACGACAAATCCTCCTTTGTCGAGTCTAAATAGTCCTAAGGACTTCACCACAACACAGGAGTTCATTAGAAGATGAAACATTTGTGATGAAAAAATATCAAAATAACTTTTATTTATTTATAATTCATGTACTAATACAAAAAGAGCACAACCGTCAACAGGCTGACGATTGGCTTTGGGACACTATTCCCAACAATCTCCCACTTGGCCTAAAGCCTATCGGTGCAGTATCTAATACCCATCTTCGACTTGTAGTCGTTGAACTCCTTCACCGCAATGGCTTTAGTGAATGGGTCGGCCAGATTCTCCTTTCCGTCAATCTTTTGAAGGTCGACGTCACCTCGATCCACGATCTCCCGGATGAGATGGTAGCGGCACAGAATATGCTTCGTCCGCTGGTGTGCCTTTGGTTCCTTCGCCTGAGCAATGGCTCCAGAGCTGTCGCAGTAGAGCAGAACTGGACCAACAAGGGAGGGTGCTACTCCAAGCTCGGTGATGAATTTCCTCAGCCACACCGCTTCTTTGGCAGCATCTGATGCAGCAATATACTCCGCCTCGCATACTGAATCAGCCACAGTGTGCTGCTTGGAACTCTTCCAGCAGACAGCCCCACCATTAAGGGTAAAAATAAATCCTGACACACTCTTGCTATCATCGCGATCAGACTGGAAACTAGAGTCTGTAAACCCTATAAGTCTCAAGTTCGATTCACCATATATAAGCCATTGGTCCTTAGTATTTCTCAAATACTTCAGGATGGTTTTAACAACCTTCCAGTGATTCTCTCCTGGATCAGATTGGTATCTACTCACTACCCCTAGTGAGTATGCCACATCTGGTCGTGTACATGTCATGGCGTACATGATAGATCCCACTACCGAAGCATATGGAATCCTACCCATACGCTCTCTCTCTTGAGGTGTTGTCGGACAATCCCTCTTCGAGAGAGAAATTCCATGGCCTATCGGTAGATAGCCTTTCTTGGAATTTTCCATGCTGAACCTTTTCAGCATAGTATCAATGTACGTGGACTGGGATAAGCCAAGCAACTTTTTGGATCTATCCCTATAGATCCTCATCCCTAGGATGTAGGAAGCTTCTCCCAGATCCTTCATGGAAAACTGTGACGATAGCCAAATCTTTATTCCCTGTAATGCAGGGACATCATTTCCGATTAAGAGAATGTCATCCACATACAATACAAGAAATACTACTGCTGGACCATTAGCCCACTTATAAATGCAGGGTTCTTCTCCGTTCTTAATGAAGCCATACGTTTTGATCGTCCTATCAAAACGTATGTTCCAACTCCGAGATGCCTGCTTAAGTCCATAAATGGACCTCTGTAGCTTGCACACCTTAGACTCATCTGTGGATGTGAACCCTTCAGGTTGTATCATATACACCTCTTCGTCCAGCTCTCCGTTTAGGAAAGCTGTCTTCACATCCATCTGCCAGATTTCATAGTCCAGATGGGCAGCTATCGCAAGCATAATCCGAATGGATTTGAGCATTGCCACCGGAGAAAATGTCTCGTCATAGTCTATACCATAACGTTGACGATATCCCTTGGCAACCAGACGGGCTTTATAGGTCTCCACCTTTCCGTCTGCGCCCCTCTTCCTTTTGAAGACCCACTTACACCCTATGGGTTTTACTCCTTCGGGTGGGTCAACCAATGTCCACACATCGTAGACCTTCATGGACTCCATTTCGGATTTCATGGCCTCTAGCCATTT
The DNA here is from genome assembly GCF_000442705.2 of Elaeis guineensis. Lineage (NCBI taxonomy): Eukaryota > Viridiplantae > Streptophyta > Magnoliopsida > Arecales > Arecaceae > Elaeis > Elaeis guineensis. The sequence continues at coordinate 75,182,364 of NC_025997.2, forward strand.
CTCAGAGTCAGGTCTCTGCATTGCATCCATGTAGGTGATCGGATCCTCATCGTTTTCATCAAGTTCGATAGGATCACCATCCCGGACCAAGAAACCATAGTATCTGTCCGGTTGATGTGGTACTCTACCAGACCGCCTTAAGGGTGCATAATCAATGGGCTCCGGATCTGATCTAATCAAATCCGGTTCAGGTTCAGTAACATGTGTCAGTTTTTCCACCTGTCGAACTTCATCAAGTTCGACTTTAGAGGCAACAGTTCCTTCACTAAGGAACTCCTTTTCTAAAAAGATTGCCTTAAGGCTGACAAACACCTTTTGCTCATCAGCAAGGTAGAAATAATACCCTTTGGTCTCTTTTGGGTACCCTATAAAATTACACTTGTCAGACCTAGGTCCAAGCTTGTCTGTAATTAAACGTTTAACATAAGCCGGACACCTCCAAACCCTAAAGTATGAGAGTACTGGCTTACGTCCTATCCATATCTCATATGGCGTTTTGGCTACAGACTTACTCGAAACTCTATTTAGAAGGTAACAAGCCGATTCGAGCGCATATCCCCAGAGGGAGATCGGCAGACCAGCAAACCCCATCATGGATCGAACCATGTCTAACAGGGTCTGATTCCTCCTTTCAGACACACCATTATGCTGTGGTGTTCCAGGAGGAGTCCACTGAGAGAGAATCCCATTCTCCCCTAGATACGTCAGAAACTCATTGGAAAGGTATTCACCTCCTCGATCAGATCGAAGAGTTTTAATACACTTCTCAGTTTATTTTTCTACCTCATTTCGGAATAGTTTGAACATTTCAAATGATTCCGACTTATGCTTCATTAAATAGACATACCCATACCTAGATAGGTCGTCTATGAAGGTTATGAAGTAGAAAAATCCACCTCTTGCACTTGAGCTCATGGGTCCACATACATCAGAATGTACCAGACCTAAGAGTTCACTGGCTCGCTCACCTTTTCCAGTAAAAGGTGACTTGGTCATCTTTCCAAGAAGACAGGACTCACAGGTTGGAAGTGATTCACAATCACTAACTTCAAGAATTCCTTCTTGAGCCAACCTGTTTATCCTGTTCTTATTGATATGACCTAGCCTACAGTGCCAAAGGTAGACTTCTGACACATTATCTATTCTAGAGCGTTTACCGAATTTTTGAACCACATTAACAGGCTGTGATAGTAAGTAAATTCATTATTTAATTATCCAACAAATATTGTAACACCATTCAAAATGATATTGCAAATATTTCCTTTTATTAAAAAATCATAACCGTACATGGCCAAAAGGCCTACAGAAATAATATTTAATAAAAAACTTGGACAATAGTGACATTCACTCAAATTACATTACGAGAATTGATTACAAGACTCATGATTCCTAAAGCTAGAACTGGAACTTTGCTTCCATCTCCAACATTCAGGAACCTCTCGCCTTCATCAAATCTCCTACTGACCTGCAGACCCTGCATCGAATTACAAATATGATAAGGGCTTCCGGTATCCAATACCCAGGCAGTAGTATCACAAATCGAAAAGTTGCAAGGAGTTATCATATAATTACCTTGCTTCTTCTTTGGCCTGTTCGGGTCCAGTGATGCAATGTATTGAGGACAGTTCCTCTTCCAATGCCCGTGCTTCTTGCAAAAGAAGCACTCCGCCTGGCTCTGGTCATGCTTGCGCTTCTTGGTCTGACCCCGTGCTACTGTCCCAGCATGAGATTGCACCTTCTTATTTTTCTTCTTCTTGTTCTTCTTTCCCTTCCCAAAGGGTTGACGACGAGAAGAAGACCCTCCCATTACATTCACCGACTCCTTATGGAGTTGGTGATCCTTCTCAAAGTTCTGCAGCAACCCCAATAATCCGTGGTAGTTTACTGCAGGCTTTGTCATTCGAAAATGAGTAAGGAATAGGAGGAAGGACTTGGGCAAGGAATTAAGGATCGCATCCTTACCGAGCTGCTCGTGCAGAGGAAAGCCCAATTTGCTTAGGCGCTCAATCATCTCGATCATATACAGTACATGATCAGTGACTGAGGCCCCATCCCTCATCCGAGCATTGAAAATAGCACAACTAGTTTTGTGCCTTTCAACGTCGTCAGGCGTGCCAAAGGAGTCGTTCAACATTTGAAGCATCTCCTGTGGTGGGCATTCTCAAACCTTCGGCTGAACTCATCATTCATTGCTGCCAGCATAATACATCGAACGGTGGTGCGGTCATTGAGCCACTTCAAGTAAGTGTCTCGGATCGCTTTACTAGCGTTCGGAGCTGGCTCCTCAGGTGCTGGATCCGTTACTACATAAAGGATCCGTTCATGCTCAAGGACAATTTTCAATTTTCGATACCAGCTATCGAAATTGGGTCCCATGAGCTTGTCATTATCTAATAATGACCGGAGCGATAGGGTAGTGGCCATAGCTGCTTAAAGGAAAACGAGACCTCTATTAGTACATAAATTAATACTAAAGACTTGGACTTTAGTCTAAAGTTTTTTCCAATATTTTTACGAACTGGTAGCCTCATCCTCCAATTCGAGAAATTACTTTAATTCCTTAATGGGTACTAGAATCCACACAGACTACACACGAGCCCAACTTTGGTTGGTCAACCCATGTGCATCTATGGGTAGGTTCTTAACCAGTTGTTTCTCTAAACAACTTCTAGTAATTTATTTTGCCCCAGAACCTAATCAGTAGGCTTTGGCCTCCACTGAAAAGATCTGGTTAGGTCCAACCATTAACATGACTTAATTTAGTGAATCGGACCAATAAATGATCAGGCCCGACTTTGGCCGGCCAACCTAACCACCATCAGAAAGACTCAATCAAATTATCATATTATGAATAATAATTCCATTAGCCAATGAGCACCAGGCCTTTGGGCCTCCATGATCATTGAACTAATGGACTCATTATCATTCACTTAATGGGAGGCTATGACTTAGTTATCATTATAACTTAATCATTTTAGGGACCTAATAATTTTGAGGATTTTATTAAAGAATAGTAGAGAAGAAATCATCCAGCCAATTTCAATCCTCCCACTGACTTCACCAAGTCAGATTAAAAAAGATTTAATTAAAGCTGGCATTAGGAGCACCTAAATCAGTCATACTGATTTACCTAATGACATGGGTGAGCTCTAATCACCAAGTGATCTAATCAAAATCTAACTTACCAGATTGGCCAGGTAAGTGAGATCAGTGGTGGGGATTTGCCATTAACTCGTCAATGATCGAATCAATGCGAGTAGCTCCCGCTTAAGAACCACTGGTCAAAACTGCCGAACTTACCTTAGACACCAACCGGTTCATTAGTTTTAATTTTGATCAACTTAGTAAATAGAGCTCCACCGCGTAGCCATGAATTAAGTCATCTTGGTCTAGTTAAAGACATGGACCCATTCAACTACAACTATTGAAGTTGAGTCTAGAGTATCCTTGACCTAATCTAATTCAATTTTGATTAGATTTGACCAATTACTCCAATTAGTCTATTTTTTAAACTAACCTTAGGTCTAACCCAATTATGGACCTAATTCATCTAACCCATTGACCCAAAAGTTTATGCAATTATCTTAGGTCTTAATTCACAATTCTAGACCTACTAGACAACACTTAATTCTTTTAATTAAGTACTTGGGCTGATGGGTCAGGGTTTGGCATTTCGAAAATAATTTTCAAATTTGAAAGATTTTATTTTCTGTTCACCAAATGTGTTAACTCATTTCACAAACGGGTCAGCACATTTCATAAACAGCAATTCTATTGCTCATTTCATAACAGAAAATAATTCAAAATAAATCATAAATTTTCTTTTAGATCTAATCTAACACATTCATGATAAATTTCTTAATTAAGTCCTTTCGCTGCTTCATCGGCATGGGATATAATTGCATCGGCACCCCTACCGCCATAGGAGACCCCATCGAATGGGAAGAGAGGGCCTTTAAACCCTACTTTTCTTCTATGACCGGAACGGCCATGGCAACCAACCCAATTAGATTACTTGCTACTTGGATCATGTATATCTAAATATACAAATTTCAAAATTTAAATTTTGAATTTCAAATTTCAAATTTCAAATTTTAAATTTCAAATTTGAGATTTCAACCAAATTTCAAATTTCGAATTTTCAATCTTTGAATTTTAAATTTTGAATTTTGAATTTCAAATTTCAAATTTCGAATTTCAAATTTCAAATTTCAAATTTGAGATTTCAACCAAATTTCAAATTTCAAATTTTGAATTTTGAATTTAAATTTCAAATTTTGAATTTCAAATTTAAATTTCAAATTTGAGATTTCAACCAAATTTCAAATTTCAAATTTTGAATTTCAAATTTGAAACTTCTAACAAATTTCAAATTTCAAATTTCAAATCTTTTTGAATTTGAATTTTAAATTTTGAATTTCAAATTTAAACTTATAGATTACACCTTAATCTACGCATGCATATGTATATCATATTCTAAAACCTGCTCTGATACCAATTGAAGCAAAATTTAGTGCAGGGGCAAAATGGTAATTTTAAAACTTTTTCAAAATTACTATTTTACAGGAATTATTAATTAATCTCATTAATTAATACTAATTAACCCTACACTAGGATCTAAATATGATACAACAGCATGCATTTAAATTTGAAATTCAAATTTGAATCAGTAAACGTTTTACAGTACTGTGTTCAGAACACATCACCTTTTGCGGGTAGTCGATCACCGCAATCTGATCACCGTCGGAGGGCTCTGATCATCACGTCGCAGCCACCCAACTGTCTGGCCTCTCGGATCATCCACACGAAGCTCCCGTCTGATCAGCTCCTCACGAATGCTAGTTCGTGATTTCACCCTTTTGATGGCAGATGTTGATCGAACTCCTTCGATCGATGTGTGCGACTTCTCGGATGCTCGGATCATCTGCACAGTTACTTGAGAGGCTGATGGATCTCTCTCTAAATTTGGTGGACTCACGACACTCGTGGCACACCAATCTCACTTCCCGAAACCCTAGGTAGAAACCCTAGGGTACACACCAAAAACCCTGCGCCCAATTTTCTCTCTTTTCTTTCTTTTTCTCTCGGAAGGTTTTGGACCTTCACCTTGCGCAGAAGCCTTCCTCACGCCCCAAAGTTTCTCTCCTAATTTTTTACGCACGTCCCACCTTTCTCCTCTTTTTAAAACAACGTCGAACGTGTCTTATCCGCGTGAGAGGATAAAGACAAGAGGTTACACATTTGAATTCAAATCAAATTTGAATTCAAACGAAAACCAACTTATCCCTATCCTTTTGGGCGTGAGAAGAGAAGGGGCGTGGCTCTTTGTGGTGGAAAAAGTTTCACGAGAAACCTTTTCTCGTGTAAGTAATGTGGCGCACAAAATGGATAAGGATGAAAGGGCAAGTGATAAGTTATCCATTCAAATTCAAACATGCTTTGAATTTGAATGGCTAACTAATTATTTATCCATCCATATGGCGCACAAATGAGGATGTGGGGAAGGGTTTTCGTGAGAAAAATTTCACGAGAAGTTTCTTCTCGTGAATTCAAATGGGTGCAAGGAAGTTGGGTGACGCAGGGAATTTAAAACAAGGTGGTTTGATTCAAATTGAGCCAACCTAGTTTAAAATAGGTTGAGCACAATTAGACCAAATTAAACCAACATAATTAGGCTTAATTAGGCTTAATAAAATCCTAATCAAATCAGAATTAACTAAACCTAACCCCTGATCAAATCAGGGACTAAACCACCTTAGCGATTAGGTCAACATTTAACCTAATCGGGTCAATCCAAACTGAATCCAATTCAATTGGACTTGATCCAAAAATAATTACTCAATCAAATTGAGTTAATTAGTGATTAAATCACTAATTAAACCTCTCATAAATGTTGAGTCCAAATCCGATGGGCAATCAGGCATCAGAGACCATCGATATGAAACCCTGATCAAAGAGTTCAAATTTCAAATTCAAAATTCGAAATTCAAAATTTTGACCCCGGTACCCAAAATGTGTGAACTCATGATTAGAGAATCCTAATTCTCAATCATAGAGTCCAGATAGATAAGACTCATAATCAGCCATCAGATCAGAAAGGAACCTCTAATGTGTGTGACCCCGCAGGTTCGAACCTAAGCCGGTAGCACAGGAACCAATTTCTGTACTAATCGAAGTGACCATCTAGCAATGGTACCCGACGACCGGATAGGTCGAATAATCGCAATCGCAACATTCAGAACCTACGTGAATATGGTTACCGTATAATTCATCCCTTTTGACCCCTGTGTTTAGGATGACTCAGAGTTAAACTGTCAACCCTGATGATATCATCCGAATCGTGCTCAACTCAATTAGTCCTGTGACTCCTCACTAGGACTACCCTGGCCAAGGTTTTGCTAAATTGAAACACGACTGTACACAGCTCCTAAACTGGAGTGGTCAATCCCATCTTGACACACGCACCGACAAGTCAAGTACTTGACTACACCCAGCAACCTTCCGTCACTGAATTAGAAATTCAGGTAGTCCAGTGCCTAAGTGCAGTGAGTTGCTTGCAAGTCACCGTGGCGGTCTCAGGTCGGAGGACATTTATACCCATATCCCATCGGAGCAAATCTTGACAGCAGAAATAGCTCCGAGTTGGTCACGTTCAGTGCAGATGTACCATTACATCTCACCTGTATGCCATACCAGTGTCTCCACACTCTTTGGTTATGAGGACAACCAACCCATATGGCACACAACGACCTATGCTCGATAAATATTGTCGTCCTTGGTAACAACGTATCATTTGGTCGCGAACATGTTTAAGGACTAAACGACAAATCCTCCTTTGTCGAGTCTAAATAGTCCTAAGGACTTCACCACAACACAGGAGTTCATTAGAAGATGAAACATTTGTGATGAAAAAATACCAAAATAACTTTTATTATTTATAATTCATGTACTAATACAAAAGGAGCACAACCGTCAACAGGCTGACGATTGGCTTTGGGACACTATTCCAACAAACATTGACTATAAAGATCTCAATAAAACTTATCCTAAGGGTAGTTTTTCTCTGTCGAAATTGATCAGCTTGTAGATGCTACCCTTGATCACAATTTCTCAGCTTTATGGATGCTTTCTCTGACTATAATCAAATCCACATGGCTCCAAAAGATGAAGAAAATGCTACCTTTATCATTGAAAGAGGTTTGTATTGTTACAAAATGATGTCTTTTGATCTTAAAAATGTAGGTGCTATATTCCAGCATCTCGTCAACAAGATTTTCAAATAACAGATTGGTCGCAAATGAAAGATCTATGTTGATGACATAATAGTAAAGATACCAAGGAGGATCGGCATATTACCAATCTGAAGAAAGTATTTGAAAGCTTAGAGGGCACAAGATGAATCTCAATCCCAATAAATGTACTTTTGGAGTTGGCTCAGATAAGTTTCTTGACTTTCTCATTAATCAAAGAAGAATAGAAGCTAATCCTGAAAAGATTAGAACTTTATTGAAAATGAAATGTCCGGCTTCTATTTAAGAAATCCAACAGCTCATTGGATGAGTAGCAGCCCTTAGTCGATTATTTTCATATCAGCAGAAAGATGCCTTCTATTCTTTAAAGTATTGAGAAATATCAAAAATTTCAGTTAGACAGAAGAATATCAGACTGCTTTTGAGATCTGAAGAAGTATCTTGGCTCTCATCTTTCTTTTTAAGCCGATCGAAGGTGAAGAACTATGCATATATATTTTTGTCTCAGCTTTTACAGTCAGCTTGGTTCTTATCTGGGAAGAAAGAAAAATTTAGAGACCTATCTACTACACCAGCCAACTATTATGGAATGCAGAAATCCGATATAAAAAGGCTGAAAAAAATGATATATACTTTGATCGTGGCAGTCCGAAGAGTCGGGCCTTATTTTTAAGCTCATAATATGGCAGTATTGACAGATCAGTCGCTCAGATCGATATTACAAAAAATTGATACTTCAGATCGGATCACTAAATGAGCTATTGAACTCAGTAAATTTAATATCTACTATCGACCCTGAACTATAGTCAAGGGCCAAGTATTAGCTGATTTTGTTGCAAAATGTAGTATCCCTGATGATGGGTCAATCCCAGCAAGCCCTAAAAGTGATGATGCATTTTGAATTCTTCACATAGGTGGAGCTTCAAATTTCTAGAGAAGTGGCACCGATTGATCTGGCTAGTCCTGAAGGGTTCGTAACTAAGAAGCTCTGAAGTTCAATTTTAACACCTCTAATAATAGTACTGAGTATGAAGCTCTAACAGTAGGTCTCAAGATAACAAAAAAGCTCGAGGTTAGAAAATTAAAGATTTTCATAGATTTACAACTTGTGGTCAGCCAAATCGAGGTCAATTTGAAGCTAAGGAATCCACGATGGCCCGTTACCTACAGAATATCAAAATGCTATCCAAAAATTT